>NC_137914.1:9805451-9815451 GCF_963457725.1 Sprattus sprattus
TTCTGTCTTCTGTCTGCTGGGGGGGGGGGGATCTTGCTGCCATGTCGCTGATAATATTAAAGACCTGCAAAAAAAGATGGCAGGGAGGCACAAATAGTTTCAGGGTGTTTGGTACAATTTAGCACATTTTTAATAATGATTAAAACAGGTTTGCTCCTGACGGAGGCACAAAAGTTCAGGGTGTTTGGTACAATTTAGCACATTTTTAATAATGATTAAAACAGGTTTGCTCCTGAAATGCAATAAAAAATGTTTTGATTTTATCAGGCATGTTAAAATGTCCCTGTTGAGTTGTTTTGAATTTGCATTAATTGCTTTGAGTGCTTTGACAGTCCAATCATTTTAATTAATCTGTACAAAAATCTGCCATTCCATCTACATAAGATATTTAATGTAAACAAACATTTTGTACTGGCTTTATAAATATACTAAGAAAAACTATTTCACAAAAGACACAAAATCATGCCAACTGATCATTTTAAACACGATCATGCACCTACCACACATCCATAAGGCTGGTCAGGTATTCAGATTTATGTTAGCGTTTTACCATTTGTGACTCATTTATCAAAATGGTTCCTCTCTGTCCAGGTCCAATAATGGCAAACGTCTATGAGGCCCCTTATACGCTCACACTGGGGAGCAGAGCAGGTGTTTCTCTCATTTCATCACATTTTGTCCTCTTTATAAATAATTCATCCACGGGCCCCTTTCTTTTAATCTGATTTCCAAAAGCCTCGGCCCATTTCTCCCTGCGTATTAGTCACGTATTCAATAACAGAACCATGAGTAATAACCACACGCGCTGGCTCTTTCATTTTCTCCCTCTTTTCTTTCTCTCTATATCTCTCTCTTCATCCCAAAGACTCGTGTGTCCAAAATGTTCTTTTTTAATAACTTACAAATTTGACACCCTTTTTTTTTTTTACCCCAAGATGCCTAAATCCCACGAGCACTTTTGAGCCTTATCTGCAAATGAATATGCTAAAGTAAAGAAGCCAATATCTGCAGGTGAGAGGAATGGGGGGACTATGGAACTCAGACTATAGATTCTGATTCTATCTGCTATTAAGCTCCGCTGAACAATTTTACAGCTCCTCACCTTTTTCTCATTGCATGCATGTGACTGTAAGGTAAAAACCCATTTTAGAGGACGTACAGCTGGTTCAAATGAAAATGTCCTTTTTTTATCAAATAGTTTGGGAAGATTAATATTCAACAAAAGCCATTTTTGTAAAAATAAAAATAAAAAAAAGATAAATTATACTGAGTGATACAGAGACCCATACTGAGTCTATGTTTTACTGTGGGTTTTTTGTGCCAGTGAAATATTTTGACATTGACCAAATCAAATCAAAATGCCAGAACATAGCAGTACAGACACACACAGTATTTTTTCGCCCCGTTCTCAAACAAATGTCTCCTAAATCTAAATCAATCGTTTTTCTCATCGACGCAACGGAAAACAAAACAATAAATCATCAGTGACAAAACAAAAAAGGAGCCATATAAAAATGACAAATAAGGAACTTGAAACCTCCTAAATTTACATGTGGGTTTGGTGCTCTGTTTTTGCTTAATGCTGCAGAGTTCAATCCTGCCAAACGGCTCGCTAAGGAGGGAGAGAAAGAGGGAGAGAAAGAGGGGGAAAAGAGAGACTTGTGCCCCAGGACAGTAAAATAAAGATGTGCGTTTAATATTTTGGGATTATATTTCCTTTAAGCGGGACATAAAGTGGTGGCGGCTGTAATCCAGCTCGTAAGCAGCACGAGAGTGGAGAGCTTCAACCCAAATGGGGAAGATAATGATAGGGGAGAGCCGTGTGTGTGTGTGTGTGTGTGTGTGTGTGTGTGTGTGTGTGTGTGTGTGTGTGTGTGTGTGTGTGTGTGTGTGTGTTTTGCCCAGGATGTGTGTGTGCTTGTGTGTGTAGGTATGGTTGTGTGTCAGGCACAGGACTGTACGTGTGTGTGAGGGTGTGCTGTGTGGTTGACAGTGTGTGCCTACAGGGCCCTCGCTACAGTGTGCATATGATGATGTGTGTGTCTGTGTGTGCGTGTGTGTGTGTGCGTGCGTGCGTGCGTGCGTGCGCGTGTGTGTGCGTGCGTGCGTGCGTGTGTGTGCGCGCGTGTGTGTGTGTGTGTGTGTGTGTGTGTGTGTGTGTGTGTGTGTGTGTGTGTGTGTGTGTGTGTGTGTGTGTGTGTGTGTGTGTGTGTGTGTGATGTGTGTGTGTGTGTGTGTGTGTGTGATGTGTGTGTGTGTGATGTGTGATGTGTGATGTGTGATGTGTGATGTGTGATATGTTGTGTGTGTTCCAACACAGGCAGGCAGAGGGAAAGTCGTTCTGGCTTTCCCGGACGGCTACCACCACAGGATGAGGCAAGCAGTTTTTACACAGGCTTTTATCAAATCTTTCTTCCCACCTCCCTCCCTCTTCCTCTGTTCCTCTCTTCCTCTCTCCCCTGTCTAGACTCACCTAAGAGACCCCCCTGTTTAGCACAAATGCAATCATACAGGAACAGCGCACTTAATAAACACGCCATTACATACGGCCAGGGTGTGTGTTTCGCCGGACTGGCTACAGGACGAGTCTATTTATATGGCACATTTCATACAGAGAGGCAATGCAACGTTCCTTACATAAACACAAAACGAAAAAAGAACCACCAAAGGGTAAAAATGTGACAAAATGCTTGAAAAACAATAAAAGATAAAAGTCTACATATTTTGTTAAATGAAAAGAAAGTACATAAGAAAAGCTTAGAGCATTAGAGCTTAAAAATAGGCCTGCCAATAGAGCTTCACCATAAGCCTGAGACGTCACTTCCCCATAGAGAATGACTAAAGGGTCTACTTGAAGAATTAAAGTGCATAAAGAATAAAGCTCAATCATAGGCACGAAACATAGGCATGAAAAGTGAAATGTTTTTAACCTGGAATAAAAAATTGCTACATTTGGGGAGCATCTAAGATCTTCTGGCAGTTTGTTCCAGGTGCATGTAGCATAGCATCTAAACGCTGCTTCACCACTTTAAGTTTGGACTCTACTGACCTCTTACCTTCATGGCTCTAAGGGTCCTGCTCAGTTTATATTCTTTTGAACACATTAGATATGTTTTATGGGCTTAAACCATTCAGTGATTCAAAGACTAGTAGCAGCACTTTAACATCTATTCTGTAATTAACTGGAAGCCAGTGAAAAGATTTCTAGAACTGGAGAGAACCTTGGTCCTGGATACAATTCTAGCAGCAGCAAACAAGCGTGGATGATTGTTCTGCAGAATTCGGCCCAAAAGCAGCAGCATATAGAGTTTGAACAGAAGTAGTCTGAGAACTGATCCCCAAAATGGCGTTCCTGAAACGGACAAAGACAAAGTCACGATAACGGGAAGCGTCTGTTAACGGATCACACCATTAGACTGGAGCGGAGTGGTAAGGGATCACACCATTACACCGGCACTGTATGGCTAATTGAATGAGGCCTGTAACAGAAGCCCTGTAATGAAACCAGGGGTATTAACAGAGAAGCAATCTGTCTGCAAAATGTCTCCTAATAGAAATAACAGTGGTGGGGAAAGTTTCGCACACGGAAAACAACTGTTCCACACACATGTGAAAGGTTGTTTAACTTCATTTTACTCTGATGTTTACACTTACCGATAAAGGCTTCTTGATAAAGTGAAGGGAAGATAGGTGTCCAGTTTTAGTGCACTGAAATTCTAAATTTGTATTGATTACAGAAGAGTTTTTTTATCACTTGATTAAAACCAATTAAGCCTGTTCTAACATGCCAGAGCAATTTTTTTTTTTAACTTTGTTCATTTAAATCTTTCAGAAAACCAATTATGCTGCAAATAAACAAATTGCCATAAAAAGCGTCTGTCTCCATCTGTCTTTAGTGAATCAGCCACACACACACACACACACACACACACACACACACACACACACACACACACACACACACACACACACACACACACACACACACACACACACACACACACACACACACACACACACACACACACACACACACACACACACACACACACACACACACACACACAGTCTGTCTGGCCTGTGGAGGAGACAGGATAATCCCGAACACACACATACACACACACACACACACACACACACACACACACACACACACACACACACACACACACACACACACACACACACAGACACACACAGTTCATGTCAGAAACCCCCTCATTCCATCATTACCCTACACTCATGCCGGGCACTCCCTGCTGTGGCTGAGCACATGCACATGATGACTAAAGCATCCACACTCACTCAATCTTACCCCGGAGTCGGGAATCAGTTTACTAAATCATTTCAAAATAATTAGACACACATGAAATCTGTGCTAGATATATGGATGATTTCACTCATGTGGTATAGTTCAACCAGCCGTACTACTGAGGTGCAGGAGCAGTGTGTACTGCACTATAAGACAACATTTGACGTACGTTTTGTTAATTTAGATTGCATGATTTGTTGCTGTTATTCATTTCAATCGGCTCAGGCACCGAAAGGAACCACCAAAATCTGCGTTGTATTTCGGTCCGGGTAGGTACCGGTTGTAACCAAACCGGTGCTACATTGGAACCGGTTCTCGGTACCCAACCCTACTCGAGGGTGGCTGTAAGGGTGAGAAGAAGAGACCTTATCTTAAATTAGGTACCCTTAGGTAATGCAATGTGTGGTTCGATTCATTGATAAGTGCAAAGTGCTTCTTGGATTAGTATGTACTACGAGATGTACTTAAGGGATAAGATCAAGCATAGGTTCAGGGAAAAGGTAGCGTCTAACAGTATGTACTCACAAATAAAGTACATGGGATGATTTATAACTTACTTAAGCAAAGTGTAATGAGGATTATTCATCTAAAATGGGACCAGAAATGATGTAAAAGTGCTTAGGTTTAAGGAAAGAGTAGCGTGTAACACTATGTACAGTATGGGATTTTGTATAATTTATTTAAGAATAATATAATGAGCACTATTCATTTCAAAAGGGAAATTTGTTTTCAAATGAGATGGAATTTATCCAACGTGTACTGACATGTAAGGGACATAGGGCTGTACGCTATTTGCTTAAGCGCAGTGTAATAAGGCTAGATTAGAGGTTAGAGGCAAACAGGTGGACTCCAGTGGCTGACCTGCATTCAGCAGTCCTCAGCAGTCAGGAGCGGCGCTTGTCCCTCACCACTCACCCGCCTCTGCGTCTTCAAACACATCCGCCACACAGTGCTTCGCAGGGCTCTGGCTCCCCCTAGTGGTTGCAGCGAGCGCCAGGCTGAGAGGGAGTCCGTCCAACGGGCACTCCACAGCACCTTCACGCTGAACAATTCATTAACAAAAACAAAGATGTTAAAGAGTGGGAAAATGTGCCCATCAGCAGAGCGGGTTCCTGGAAAGCAGAAGGATGGGCTTTCGACAGAGCGGCGAGGGAACACACACTCTAACTGTAAGGAGGAAACTACCACAGGATTCCACAGAGACACACACTTCCTGAAAACGAAGGTAACTGTTTTGCAATATAGAATCGAGACTATGCAAACTCGCACAAAAAAATAACTGTATTGAAACTCTTCAACGCAAACTGCTCCATCTGCTAAAGTGGTAGAAAAATACTAGCAACCATTTTCCAAACTAATTATTTAATGAACCACACAGTGTGCTTTGCTTCTTTTAAAATGCAATGACAGATTGTGCAAATATATAATATTAAATTAGATCTGACATACTAAATAGGGAAAAGAACAAGAAGGCGACCACTCTTCTCTCCGGCATCAGCAGTCTAAAGGAGAGCATATCCCAACAGATAGGACAGATAAACATATGAGAAGGAGAAACGGGGGGGGCGGGGTTGGGGTGTGGGGGGGTAAATGATCCATTTCAGGAATGGCCCAAAGCAGCTTCAGCTGGAGAATAGCAGGTGTGCAATGGGCCTCACTTTTCAGGACCAGGAGGGGGTGAAAAAAACAACAACAAAACAAAACAAAAAACACACACTAGCACCAAGAGGAAATAAGCGATTGCAGAGATCTTCCAGCGTAGGCGTCCTGTCTGGCTGTCTCAGAGAGAGAGAAACTGACACGGAGGCTTATCACAACTCGGGCCGCCTCTCGCGCCGCTCCTAATTATCAAAGAGGATGTATAAGCGGGAGGAGGGAGAGCGCTTTCTGCAATCTTGCACGTCCTAATTTGGTACGCGGGGAGTTAAAGCACCTGACATGTTCTTGCTGACTGGAGTGATTTGAAGGCCTGGTTGTTGTTTTTTTTTTTTTTCTCGCTGTTTCTTGTTGTTGTTTGTTGGGTTGGTTCACAGAGAGAAGGCTAGAGAGAGAGGGAAAGAGGGAGAGAGAGAAAGAGAGGGAGAGAGAGAGAGAAAGCAGAACCTGAAGTAGACAGTGCTCCAGAGATGTCTGACTGCTGCCAATAAGCAAGCGGGCTCGACATGTGAAAACGTTGACTGCTCCGTGATTGATGGCAGTTATTTGTGGCTTTCTAACCCTCATCCCTCCTTCTCCCCTTCCCTCTCACCACCACCACCACCTCCTCCTCCTCCTCTTCTACCTCTCCTCTCCTCTCTCCCTCCCTTCCTACCTCTTTCCCTCTGTTTCTCTCTCGCTCCTCCTGCGTCTCCCTCGGCTTGGAGCTGCTGGTGACTCCCAGGCCCTCATGAGGATGATTAATAATGTGGAATGTTGCACGGGCTGCTTCACGTCACTCTGGCCTTTGGAAAATGTGCACGACTGCCACTGGAACTGGGGCTCCAGAATGCAAACATCAACCCCCTTCCCCCAACACCACCACCTCCACCATCTCCACCACCACCTCCACCACCACCACCTCGCCTCCCGAAAAAACTAACACAAACAGCAACCCTATACCTGCAGCCTCCATCCATGCCAGGCCATTAAGGCTGATGAGCAGCAGCTCAGGAACACTTTTCGAAAGAGGCAGAAACTCCGGTTCTAAACTAAACTTTAGTCTCTGGAGCAAGCTGAGATGACGCGTGTCAGTGCTTGAGTTTTCTGTGGGCACCAACCTACACCTGCTTTCCCTACTCTTCATCTCATCTCTCTCCCTCTCTCTCCCTCTGCCTCTCTCTTTTTCTCCCTCTGCCTCTCTCTCTTTCTCCCTCTCTCTCACACAACAGACGCATCCCAGAGGACATTTAGAGCATCTGATTACCACCTTAACCTGAATACTGAATGAAAGTCACTTCATTGCCATGTTCTTATTACTGCTTCTGAAACACCTCCCACTAGGGAACCCAGTGACAGCATGTCAGGGTGTGTGTGTATGTGTGTGTGTGTGTGTGTGTGTGTGTGTGTGGGATGGGGGGGGGGGGGGCAGTTTATCAGCCTCCTGCAACATGTTCAGCAGGCTGAATATCAATGGCATGTTCTTACATCAAGGGAATTCTGCTCGGCAGTGAACACATTCAAATATTTTAGTTCCCTTGTCCATCGCATATTCGACTCAGGAAAAAGGTCAACAATATTTACATTCATCCCTCTTGGAAAGTAATCAGTAATTGCATTCAAATTCGGTCATTTGAAAACCCATAACAATATTTCAGGTAAAATATCGAGAGAGCTCACAATTAAATATACATCTGTACACTTAGCCCAGGCTACTTTGAAATACAGTTACTATAATTGGCCTGCCTGTGACTCACTACCAATTTCAAAAAAGTTAAACGGGTTTAAAAGTGAGAGTAAGAGAGAGACCGCCGCTCAATTTCACAGACTTCCTGTGCTTGTACATCTCTGGCGGTTGAACAGGCAGCTGCTCTGTGACGCATTCATTCATCACCACAGCAATGTCTTTATGCTACATTTCTATATTTAGTCGCATGGGCCGGAGCGAGAGAGGCAAATAAATAAATAGATAAATAAATTGATAAATAAATAAATAAACAAGGGGGACAGGAGGCCCATGAATAAGTGGGAGTGTGGAGGGTGGATGTCAGCTATTACTGTCACACTGCCAGCAGGCCATCCATCACACTGTCACTCTCTACCTGAGGAGCAGAGAGGCTCCCACAGGAGGGGATGGAGGAGCACAGGGATGGAAGAGGAGGAGGAGGAGGAGAGGAGGAGGTGAAGAGGAGAAATGAGGCGAGAGGAGAAATGATGAGGAAAAAACGAGCTTTTTAAATGTAGCATGTTAACACATGGTAGCTACGGATGAGAGCACCCTACGTGTGTGCGTGCGTCACGACGACCAGTGTGTGGTATGAGAGAGAGAGAGTAGAGAAGAGAAGAGGATCTGAGCGAAGACCAGTGCAAACCAGACAGCAAACATATTCAGCAGGTTCAGTTGTAATAGTATGCGAGTAACTGCATGTCAGATTTGTAATGAAGTTATGGTAAAAAGTATTTTTTAAAGTCAAAGCATCAAAAGTAACCAGGCTCAGTGGTGGCTTCTTGGCTGCTGACACTGGAGAAGATCGTTCCTTGCTCTGGCTCAGAACTGCTCCTCAATCAACCATCCAAGCTCTTCCTCACCACCATCTTCATCCTCAGTGAGACCCCCAATACTACGCTGGCTCTCTCCTTGCCCCCCCCCCCCCCCCAGGACCCCCCCCACCCTCAGCAACCTCTCCCCAGCACGGGCTACTGATCCCCGGCAGCCAGAGTGGAAGGCCCAACCAGTCCTCCCAGCCTTTAAATCAGAGCTCACTCACTTTAAATTATTTATAGCTTAAACCACAAAGGACACTTTAGAATTAAGGCTGTAAAGAGTAAGGCAGGGGAAGACCACTCTAAAGCCATCTGTCTGCTCTGAGAGCTCTGGAGGAGGACGCTGAACACACAGGATTAATTAGACTTTTCTTCAAGAACATTGGTCCTGTGTGTCCTGCATTTTCAAATGGAAAATAAATATATTAGGCTTCCCTCCCTATGCAGCTCCCTACATACAAATGTCTGCAAATCAACTAAAAGGATTTTCTTAAACAGCATTTGACGCATATTACTTGCACTGTTGTCACTGTAAAATAAATATATCAGAGCTTACTTTACCTTATCCGCATCTCTTTACATACAATATCTACAAAGGACTTCTACAAAGGTCTTCGATAGATTTGTATAAGAGGACAAAATTACTATGTGTGGAATATGGCATAAGGAACAATGAATAAAAAAGAGTTGAAGTTTCTGTTTCAGAATGAGAAGGGTAAGGCGGCAGCAGACAGTTAAGGGCTTGGCTAGCGGGGCCAAGATGACAGTGCTGTGAAGCAGGAAGCAGAATTAAGGCTTCTGTTATGTGTTTCATTAAACGGTCAATATATCATGTGTTTTCTGGATCATTTAAGCCACATTACAGTGCAGTGTTACCTCTTTTAATTTCTAAAGTGCCTTTCAACAGCTCTCGCTCCAGGCACTGAGGAGGGACAGCACACGCAGCTGGAGTCAAGGGCTGGAACAGGACAGTGCGAGAGGAGGACACACACACACACACACACACACACACACACACACACACACACACACACACACACACACACACACACACACACACACTCACGCACACACACTCATGCACACACACACACACTCATGCACACTGGTACCTACATATGTCCTTACAAACACACACACACACACACACACACACACACACACACACACACACACACACACACACACACACACACACACACACACACACACACACACACACAAACACACACACACACACACACACTCATGCACACACACACACTCATGCACACTGGTACCTACATATGTCCTTACATAAAACATACAAACACACACACACACACACAAACACACACAAACACACACACACACACTGGTATGCTGATATCACCATATCTATATATAAATACACAAGCACATAACCACACAGACAACATGTACACTGATACCACTGTATACATAAATAAACAAATTACACACACACAGGCACGTACACACACAGGTTTGTCTATGCAGATAGATGAGAGC
>NC_137914.1:9820451-9847951 GCF_963457725.1 Sprattus sprattus
TGCAGTGCATTTGTTTGTTCTGAAATTAATTTGTATTTTGTAATATGTGGGTAAATGGTTAAGGTTTTATGGAGCTGTACTAAACCTACATCATCTGGATTGCAGTGCAATGAAATAATGTAGTCATGAATTATATGCTACATACATTTGGGCATCCCAATTTATTGCACCTTTTTACTACCTTCAAGTATAACATGTATTCTCAAAATAGCCAGTGTGATTGATTACATTCATGGGTAAAATTGTCTAAACAGGGTAGGGTAGCTTATCCTTCTGGCTTCAACAAGACGAGATGTAATGCAAGCTAAAGTTTCATGCCCTACACACTAACAACTTTCAAAACATCTCTCCATTGTACAATGGGTGGCGATTTAGGGTTAGCAGCTTCGCAATGTGGGTAGTTTTCCGACTAGCTAACTAACAGTGACCTGGGCTTTTTGATAGCTCCATGGGTGGAAAAAAACTTCTGGCATCTATTTTCTTTTTAGGTGGCTTTTCAGAGCACAAAAGGGTCAAAATATCAATGCTGAGACCAAACGAAATACTGATATGAGGCGTTATTATTTCCTGGCGAATTTAGTAGCTTACCGTACCTACTAGCAGCACTCTTTCAGGATTCACGTAGTGTTTCTGACTGTCACTTAAGCCAATTAAATGACAGCATCTTGTCTCACAGGCGCATTGGAAAACTTAGAAATGTATTTCTAACTCTTCTGGGAGACGAACATTGTATTGATAATAATACGAATGAGTTTGCAAATATATTGTGCAAAATAATTTTCTCAAATTAACAAAATATTGGTAGGGACTTTTTTGTCTTTCCCAAACTTTGGTCGTGACTAGTCCCTACCAACCCTATGCAAACCTACGCCCTTGGTAGTAGCATGAAAACTGGGACATGCTTTGTTGTGATTCTCCATATTGACTTGTTGATTGATTTGGGTGTATGGAGAGAAATAAATTATATTTTCATTAGTCTGCAGCATTGGTCTTGTAGTGTAGTGTTTGGTGAATGTATTGTATATTTGCACTTTCTCTGTGTACTTCACTTACACTTCTCTAATCACTGAGAGAAGTAGAATTGCTAAAAGTGTTTAAGGTTTGCAACAGCAGTGTGTAACTGGTTAAAACAGAATGAAGTCATATGCAACGTGCAAAATGTGGTTTTGATACATTGTGCTAATTGTGTGTAGTGTTTTGAAAACCGGGCCCTGTTTTCAAAATCTTGCCTAAGCAATCAAGAAAAACTGTAATTCACAGTAAGTTGTTAGCCTCCTAATAGAAGAGCCTTGTATGGCTTTGTTTTGAAGCCATAGGTCTCTTCTATTAAGAGGTTTACCAGTTACACGTACAACTCATTCAATGCTTTCCATGTATTCGTCACTTGTAGTTTGCCATAGTTAGAGTCTGCAGAGTATCCTCCATAAGATATACACGCCAGAGTGTGGGTGTGTATGGTTTGACATCTGATGGCATAAAAAACAGATACCACATCCTTTTCAATTCAAGTTGACTAGGTACCTCCCTGTCACGTGACTTTCTGTCTGCTTTATAGTGAGAGAGACAATGATGACAAAAGGAGGTTCATCCTTTTCTTGAAAATGAAAGAAGTAGCACTGATACTTGTATGTTGCATCCTTCTTGTTGGTAAGTTTCAAGTACATTCTGTGCCTACCTCTCAGCTTAGCTTCAACTAACCACTTTAGACAAGCGTTGCATTTGCAGTTTGCACAATTTCTATGATTGGATTTTGTAACCCTGGGCGTGTGTGTGTGTGTGTGTGTGTGTGTGTGTGTGTGTGTGTGTGTGTGTGTGTGTGTGTGTGTGTGTGTATGTGTGTGTATAAAATAATGTGTTATAGCTGGAAATATGCCCATTGATTTCACATTGGAGTATAATGATTATGAAGACCGAAACACCACATCTCTCAGTTACATTGAAGACGAACCAGCCTCCCCCTCTCCCTTCTTCACTGATCAAACCAGTGGGACTACTGGCCGAACCCCGGAGAAAACAGGAGGTTTGCTTACTCTCTTATTCGTCTTTTGGAACAACTGGGGTTAGCTACAGGAACTGGAAAGCACAGGGTGTGACACTGCCTCTTGATGCTGCTTCAATAAACATAAAGTGTGTTAAAAAAAGTTGGTTTAATAGAGATAACAGTGCCTCTTTAAACAATGTAGAAGTTGGACAGGAGATGTTTCATGTTAGTCCACTGCACTGCAGCAGAGATAGTAACACTTTCACAAGGTGGGGCTATGAAACGAAACCTAAAAGTCAACTGACAACAAAAGGATTGTCAAATGTCGGAAGCTTTGAGAACTCTGGAACTCTTTCATAAAAAACAACAGACAACATCGCTGATGCGCAGCAAGGACATCAAAGAAGAACTTGTCTAAAACACAGGACACCTGCACAGAATTTACAAAATGTACACTTTCATCATATTCATGTCGATGAGGCCCTAAGCCGGTCACAGGTCAGTCAACTCTTGTTTTTGTGTGACTCAGTTGTGTGTACAAGTATTCTAGATCTTGGGTAATCCTAGGTGCTATGTTTCACCTCTCTGATAGTTGGGCAATCTAGCCCAAAACATTATCACAATAAAATGTTACAATAAATGTGAACATTTTTATCACAATAAACATCAGTCCATATTGATCATTATAGATCATTGACCTGTGATTATTTTAAAACTATATTTTCAAGAAACAGGTTGAATTTAACCACTTTGAAAAACACGTTTGGAAGTCCGAACATACAGTATTGCAGCTGAGTACCTCTCCACTGCAGATCGTTTGGGGGCTGTTTCTTGAGATTTACCAGGGGCAGGAAATGACTGACGACAAACTGCATGCTCCAACGGGTGGAAGCACCTGAGATGATCAAATTCAAACCGTATAAGAAAATAGTTGCATCAACATAAGTCAAATGTACTGGTGGGTCACATGGTTCATGAACTGTGACATAATTCCAAAGAAGTTATCCCGCCGACAGCAATTCTTTAATTTTTTTTTATTCTTTTGATTTACAGTAATTACGTAAAATGAATATAGGGGCTATTGAAGGCCAGCTGAAACTAAACTTATCAAACTTATTTTTAGTTCAGGAGAGAACATGTGACATGGGGAAACGCGCATGTGCAATAAAAATACATTAAAAACAGGAAAGCTGGATCAAGTCTGTACAGTTTTTTCCAATCATTTTAACTCTTGTATCAATACCATGTACACATTCCCAAAACACTTAACACCTCAAGCATTCCAGTAGACCATGTGAACCTAACTGTGGATACTTGCCTCAATGCTTGGAAACAAATGCAGTCAATGACACCATCTTCCAAAATTCATGGATACCTGTCCATGTTCACTACCAGCAAAACGCTGTGCAACAACAGCATTTTTTGCCAATGTTTAGATACTCTGTTCAAAACAATTAACTTTCAGTTCAAAACCTAACTTCCAGTAATTTAGATCCCTGCAGATGGAAAGATGCTGTATTTGGACAGACCAATTAAGTTATATGCTTGAATAAGCAAAAGTATTCTTATTTTAGCGAAAACGTTTTTTTAGATTATCTAGTTTTTTTGGCTTGCAGACTTCTTACTATCTCTAAAAGTAATAGAGTCTACATAAGGCAAACATAGATGTAACTGTTCCTGAAGAGTTGTTTCCACTATGACAGTACTGCTCTATATGTAACTCATAGGCTATCAGTGAAACACAGTGATTGAAGAATGCAATTACAGTACATTTGCCATACTCAGTTGTGACATCTATTGTGAGAGGCAAACCGACATATGAACACTGTCTTCAGATACTTGGCTTGGATTTAAATATTTCCAAGATGCAATGCAGAGGAGAATGTTACGGTAAATGTGAAGTTCAAACATGTAAAAGTTTGACACCAAATGCAGAGGACAGAATGGATCAGCATTACTGTAGGGCTACAGCTTTACAGTACTTTGGTAGACTGTATCTTGTGTTGATGAATGCAATTTACTGCATTGGAAATACTGCAGTAAATACGTAGCATATTCATGTCTTTTTGTTGTAATGTAGTAAGCCTATAGTTACACATGCAATTTTAGCATATGGCTGTAATGAAACATATTGTAGCATTTTAGAATTATTTGTTTACTGTAATATTACAAACTTTACTACTGTAGTCCAAATAAGTGTTTGTACGGAAGCGTATTGCTGCCACACTAAAAAAAAAAAAAACTCTGTATCAAGTCCTAATTACGTGAAAGTTTCTTGTTTTAACAATATCTTTTTCACGATTTAACATGATAAATATCATGTTATTACATGAAATGTTCACGTTATTTCATGATAATGATATTTTCACGTTATAACATGATACTGATATTTTCACGTTTTTACAAGATATTTATCATGTTATTACATGAAATTACCACGTTATTTCATGATAATTACACTAAACGAAACGAGAGGCAAGAATAGGCTGGTAGGTAGCTACTATGGGTGCTTTACACGAGTCAATCAAATTCTATTTTAAGCTGGGTTTAAGACATGGTGAGATTCTCCAGTTATTGAACACGGTGGATGACATCGTTATAAGTATGCGCACACTCAGGATTATTTTAAAATGCCTGGGATTGTACCGACGTTCACACATTCCGCGCCATGTCCACTGCCACTCTCTCCAAGTTCAACACTAGGGGCAGCTAGTGTTGAACTTGGAGAGAGTGGCAGTGGACATGGCGCGGAATGTGTAAAGGACCCAAAGTAGCTTCCAGCCTATTGCCTCTCGTTTCGTTTAGTGTCATTATCATGAAATAACGTGATCATTTCATGTAATAACATGATAAATATCTTGTAAAAACCTGAAAATATCATTATCATGAAATAACATGATATTTTCATGTTATAACGTGAAAATATCATTATCATGAAATAACGTGATAATTTCATGTAATAACATGATATTTATCATGTTAAAACGTGAAAAAGATATTGTTAAAACAAGAAACTTTCACGTAATTACTTGATACTGAGACCTTTTTTTTTTTTAGTGTGGCAGCAATACGCTTCCGTATGTTTGTGTGTGTTTTTTTCTCTTTTTTAAATGCAACACTACAGTAATCTATGCCAAACTGGAGGACACAGCAACATTGCAATAAAACGTCACAATAAATGTCACCCAGAAAGAAACACCCATTGCCTTAGTTAGAGTCTGCAGAGTATCATCCACACGATATACACACGTCAGAGTGTGAAAGAGCATGATTCGACACCTCAAGACGCAGATACCACATCCTGTGAATTCAAGTTGGTACTTCCTAAGAGGCAGCTATCTGTCGATGATGAGAGAAGGAGGTTTATCTTGACTTGAAAAATGAAGGCATTAGCACTTATATTTGTATGTGGCATCCTTCTTGCTGGTAAGTTTCAAGAACATTTTGTGTCTACCTCTTAGCTTAGCTTCAACTAACCAGTATAAACAAGTGTTGCATTGGCAGTTTGTAAAAAAAAAAATTGATTACAATTTGTAACCCTCTGTGATGTGCGTGTGTGTGTGTGTGTGTGTGTGTGTGTGTGTGTGTGTGTGTGTGTGTGTGTGTGTGTGTGTGTGTGTGTGTGTGTGTGTGTGTGTGTGTATGTGTGTGTATACAAAAATGTGTTATAGCCATGCTTAATGAGGAGGATTATAGTGGTGATGGTGATGATGAGGATTACGACTTCGAAATCAGTCACCATGAAGACGATCCAACCTCCCCCTCTCCCTTATTCCCTCCTCAAGCCAGTGGGACTACTGGCCGAACCGCGGAGAAAACTGGAGGCTTGCTCACCCTCTTCTTCGTCTTTTGGAGCAACTGGTGTTAGCTACAGACACTGCCTCTTGATCCTGCCTCAATAAACATAAAGTGTGTTAAACAAATAGGTTAAACACAGACAACATTGCCTCTTTACTGTAAACAATGTAGAAGTTGGACAGGAGATGTCTCATGTTAGTCCACTGCACTGCAGAAGAGATACTCTGGAACTTCTTTCAGCAAGGACAACAAAGAAGAAAAATGTTCTAGAACACAGGACACCTGCACAGAATTAACAAAATGGACACTCACATCAGAAAAGGGTTCCAATCATATTTATGTCAATGAGGCCCTAACCCGGTCAATGGTCACATATACTGTTTATGTGTGACTTAGTTGTGTGTAGTCTTGGTCTTGGGAAATCTTTGGTGTTACGTTTCACCCCTCTGATAGCCGGGCAACCTAGCCCAAAACATTATCACAAGAAAATGTCACAAACAATGTTTATCACAATAAAAATCAGTCCATATTGATCATTATTGATCTTTGACCTCTGATTATTTTAAAACTATATTTTCAAGAAAAAAGGTTGATTTTAACGTGAAAAACACGTTTGGATGTTAGAATTAGGAGCACATACGGCAAACATAGCAGTGTCATAACAGCCAGCCACTATTACATGTCACATAAGATGGGGAAAGATCAAAACGATATTTACAGACAAAAACAACATACAGCTGCGGAAAAAATTAAGAGACCACTTTAAAATGATCAGTTTCTCTGGTTTTACTATTTATTGGGATGTGTTAAAGTAAATTGAACATTTTTGTTTTATTCTATAAACTACTGTCAACATTTCTACCAAATTTAAAATGAAAATATTGTCATTAAGAGCATTTATTTGCAGAAAAATGACAATTGGTCAAAATAGCAATTTGTTTTTATTCCACCAAATATTGATTTCTGAACTCTTCTTAAGTTAAAACATTAGCATTGCGTTGTTTAAAAATGAATATGAACTTGTTTTCTTTGCATTATTCGAGATCTGAGAACACTGCACCTTTTTTGCTATTTTGACCAATTGTCATTTTTCTGCAAATAGATGCTCTAAATGACAATATTTTTATTTAAAATTTGGTAGAAATGTTGTCAGTAGTTTATAGAATAAAAGAACAACAATTTTTAATTTACTTTATCACATTCCACTAAATAGTAAAACCAGAGAAACTGATCATTTTTAAGTGGTCTCTTAATTTTTTCCGCGGCTGTATATAGAGACTAAAGTTTTCTGCATGCAACGACTTGGCCAAGACAAGACAGCCGGTGAGTAGCACAACAGGCTCTCTGTCACATAAGGATGACCTTAACACTGAATGACAAATTATTCCTTCTGATCCCAGTTTCTAGGGTCCTAATTGTTTCTGATAACGCTTGTTGTCTTAAAAAGAATATTAAGAACAGCAATGAAAGTCAAATGCAAATCCAAACCACATCTCTTGGCAGTGTGACCACAAATATCCGCTGCAGTTGCAGAAAACAACCCGGTGAGGTTCATGTGTATGGCAAATGTCTATGGCAGATGTCTCTCAGCACAGAAACCATACAAACTCTAAGCCCAGGAACCTAACCAACTCTAAGCACAGGAACCATACCAACTCTAAGCACAGGAACTATACCAACTCTAAGCACAGGAACCATACCAACTCTAAGCACAGGAACCATACCAACTCTAAGCACAGGAACCATACCAACTCTAAGCACAGGAACCATACCAACTCTAAGCACAGGAACCTAACCAACTCTAAGCACAGGAACCATACCAACTCTAAGCACAGGAACCATACCAACTCTAAGCACAGGAACCATACCAACTCTAAGCACAGGAACCATACCAACTCTAAGCACAGGAACCATACCAACTCTAAGCACAGGAACCTAACCAACTCTAAGCACAGGAATCATAAAAACTCTAAGCACAGGAACCATACCAACTGTAAGGCCCAGGAGTCATAATAACTCTAAGGCCCAGGAATCATAAAAACTCTACAGTCCATGAGTCATCCATACTCCATTCAAAGACCCTACACCGAGCCTCGTGCACTCCACCACTTGTCAACCAAAGCATGAAACATGCTTCAATGTACAACAGCAACAGAAAAATCTCAGAGCAATCTGTCAACAACGCACAAACAAGCCTGCGTTCTTGTTCCTGCTCTCCTCACGATGCAGTGCCCGCAGAAGTGTACACAGGCAGACAAATAAAGAACAGCTCCCCCTGAACTGGGCGCCTGTCCTTCCCACAGGCGACCCCTGCACTTTGGCAAGCACCAGCGCCCCAGTCCCCGGCTTCTCCAGCACCCACCACATGACAAATGGATGGGAAAGGTCTGCTAATTCATCACTGCACTTTCGCTGTTTTTTTAGGGAGAGGGTGGGGGTGGGGTGTAGGGAGGAGGGAAGACTAATTATATAAACCTGCGCCGTGGTGATGCTGTTGTTGATGTCGTTGTGGTTGTTGTTGTGTTTGTTTATGCTACAAGATAGAGATGTAAAAACTGCGAAAGCAAGAGCATTTTGTCACTGACACTTCTCACCGACACCAGAAAGGAGGCGTGTGTGTGTGTGTGTGTGTGTGTGTGTGTGTGTGTGTGTGTGTGTGTGTGTGTGTGTGTGTGTGTGAGTGTGTGTGAGTGTGTGTGTTAGTGTGTGTGTGTGTGTGTGTGTGTGTGTGTGTGTGGGTGTGTGTGTGTGTGTGTGTGTGTGTGTGTGTGTGTGTGTTAGTGTGTGTGTGTGTGTGTGTGTGTGTGTGTGTGTGTGTGTGTGTGTGTGTGTGTGTGTGTGTGTGTGTGTGTGTGTGTGTGTGTGTGTGTGTGTGTGTGTGTGTGTGTGTGTTGTGGGGGTTGATTAATGTGGGGATGAAGAGAAGGGATTTTGACCCTAAACAGAAAAGTCTCGTTGAGCCTCTGATTTATTTTGGGATGGTGATGCTGGCATTAATTACACCGCCGCAGGTGCAGGCCCCAATTTTTCTTCCCCCGCCGCCCCAGGCTTCACAGGCAGGAAGCGACGCCGCGGCAACGCCACCACGGCAACAGCACCGCAGCAACGCTGTCACTAGGGCGATCTGGGCCTGCAGCCCATATCTGGGTGGCTCACCGACAGGCCGCCTACCTCCTCCACTGGTGAAGAATTACCCTCTGAATTTAGAAAAAAAAGAGAGAGGTTGAGAAAGAGGAAGAGAAAAGGCAAATAAAAAGAAGTAGCAAGTGTGTGTATGTGAGACAGAGAGAGAGGGGGAGGAGAGAAAGAGAGAGAGCGAGAACGAAAGAACAAGAGAGGGGGGTTGAGACAGAGATAAACAAACACAACAATGCGTCCTTCCATGCCCTCAACCTCTATGCCATTTCCTCTGCGTTGGCAAATTTAGCGGCCACCCTGTCCACTCCATGTTCCTCACTGTCCACCATTGCATGACCTCAGAATGTTTTCGGGTTTTTTTTCAGTTTGGTGCATTTCTGCTGTTCCGACAACTAAAGTAGGCCTCACTACTTCAACTCTCACAAATGTCCTTAAAATCATACTCATAATTGTATACACTGCACTTTATGTAATACACTGTGTAGTAGACAGTGGAGGAATACAACAGTTAGGTCTATATTAAACTTCTAAGATTTAAGACAACACTCATTTCAACACTTCAACTTGGACGCCCGGCTAGTTTTTCCAGCTCCACCACTACAGCCAGAGAGAGCTGTGAGAGCAGCCACCAGGTAGACACCCTCACTGTCAGCCTTCGTATCTGCCTGCACAGCCTCCGCGAGGAGCAGCCTTGACTTGGACAGGTGAGCCCAGGCCGTAGAGATTTACACTGCCGTGATAGAGTCAGCAGCCTCCGCGATAGAGTCTGCGGCCTGCGTGTGTCACATGGGAAAGGTTCGCCGACTGTGAATCAAGCCAGTCCTCCAGCCCTTCAGCAGCGTACATGTGTGTACTCTCAGATCGCACACACTGTGATAAGTAAGAGATAAGGACAAGCACAAGTGCCGGGGGAAATAATATTTTTCACAATGTATCGCCAAGAACAGTTAATGTAAACAAGTTACTGTAATAGTTTCAGTACTTTATCGTTTTTTAATCTACGGTAAAAAAAATTAATTTAAAAAACCTTTTCAGTGCACTCACAGAGGCACAGCAGTTATAGTGCGGAGGTTATCATACACAGGATTTTGTTTACACAATGTATTTGTAAATCTGGAATGTGTTTTTAATGTTCAATAAATGCCTCAAACAAGTATTGAACCCTATCAGTGTGCATAACTGCTTTAGAGTCAGCCATCCTAACTATTCAGCTAGATACTGTAGCTCACACATTGGCTGGTAAACCTAAACTTAAAATTTTCAACCAATACTTTGTTTCATCATGGTATATTTCATGTTGTGGCTATATTGATTCTTAAGCAACTTGCAAAAGAGCAGCAAGGTAGAATTAGATCAAATGGAAAATAAATAAATAAGAACAATAAAATACAACAATAAAAATACGGAAGTTAACCAAATACAAACACTAGTAGGGTAAAACACAATAAAAGCACAACCTCAGACTGGACTAAAATGCACTAAAAAGAGCAAGCACCAAATTAAAAGGGAATAAAAAAAATATGTTTTTGTTTAGATTTTAAAGTCTCTAGGTAAGCAGCAGATCTGATTTGTAATGTAACTATTCCATCATTTAGGACCAACAACAGTAACAGCTCAATCTGAGGGCCCTTGACAGAGCATAAGGGGTCAATAGATTTGGCATACAGGCTTGAGATAGACCATGGATGATCCTCTAACCAACATTTTGGGACAGGACATTTTGCACTTTAGCAATTGTTCTCAGTTGATACAATTAAGCACTGACCACATAATCTTATTATCTGTCAAATTGTAAATCTGAGTCAAAGAATACCCCAAGGCTCTTCACGACAGAATGTTGGTATGTTACGAGTGGACCAAGCACAGTGCTAATATCTTCACTGGCGGTAAAGGAACCTAAGATAATGACTTCTATCTTGGTTTCATTAAGCGTCAGGAAGCTATTACCTGTCCATAAATTAACATCCTCCAGGAAGTCATAAAGAAGTGGCATGTCCGGACTGAATATCTTTCCAAGGGACAATAAATAGAGTGAGAACAGAAGGAACTAAAATCAAAAACTGGGGAACTCCACGTGTGTTGGGGGCAACCTTTGAAAGGACACCATCAACACTGACCACAAAGGTCCTATAAGATAAATACGAGGCAAACCACTCAAGTGCTTTTTTCCTTACCCCAACACAATGTTCTAACCTTTCAAGCAACACTCTGTGGTCCACTCTATTGAAGGTAATAGTCAGAACTTAAAACTGAACAGCAGTGAGCAGCAGATCATTTGTAACTTTCAAAAGAGCAGACCTATACAAATCAATCCTATTCAAGAACATATGATCTTGTAATTGATTAAAAACAGGCTTCTCTATAAGTTTGTTAAAAAAAATGGAAGATTAGAAGGAGAGTCAGGATTCAGGTTAGGTTTTATTTAGCAAAGTACCACTTTAAAAAAAAATACTTTGCAAATGTTCTGTTAAAAAAAAACCCTGTTAGCATATGTTTAAATAAAAAACAAGCTATAAAAGAAAATCAGTATTTGTACATTTCAAAGCATTTATTGGAGTAAATAATTGAATTCCATAGTTGGGTGATTTTTGATTGAATGGTAGAGGAACCTAAGATAAAAACTGCTATCTTGGTTTCATTAAGCGTCAAGGAAGCTATTACCTGTCCATAAGTTAACATCCTCCAGTCATAAAGTCATAAAGAAGTGGCATGTCCGGACTGAATATCTGTCCAAGGGACAATAAATAGAGTGAGAACAGAAGGAACTAAAATCAAAAACTGGGGAACTCCACGTGTGATGGGGGCAACCTTTGAAATGACACCATCAACACTGACCACAAAGGTCCTATCAGATAAATACGAGGCAAACCACTCAAGTGCTTTTTTCCTTACCCCAACACAATGTTGTAACCTTTCAAGCAACACTCTATTGAAGGAAATAGTCAGAACTTAAAACTGAACAGCAGTGAGCAGCAGATCATTTGTAACTTTCAAGAGAGCAGACTCAGTGGTGTGTGTAACCTGTGCATATCAATTATCCTATTCTAGATCAGACAATCCTGTAATTGAATACAAATTAATGTGTTTGTGTTGTGAACTTGTGAGTGTGGGCAAAGCGCCTCCACAGGCATTTCCAGTGTGATTGCTGCCGTGGGCCCCAGCTGAGGGTGTGAAAGCCGTTGCTAACGCTAACGCTAATGCTAATGTGTGCGATAGCTCAGCGCTGATCAAGCAGCTGAGTGAGCAGAGGGTGGCTGCTTTCCAAGAGACGCTGTGCCGGGGTGGTGGGGGCGACACACAGGTCATAAATTAACACAGTGGAGGTGGTTAGGAGAGGGCGCTGACAGTGGTGTGGATAGGGTGGTGTGTGTGTGTGTGTGTGTGTGTGTGTGTGTGTTTGTGTGTGTGTGTGTGTGTGTGAGAGAGATAGAGAGAAAGATAAAGAGTGTTAGAGAAAATGAGGGGTTCATTCACAATCATCCATATTCAGAGAACTGCTATAAAATCACAGTCACAGCACAAACGCTGGCTCATGAACACACACACACACACACACACACACACACACACACACACACACACACACACACACACACACACACACACACACACACACACACACACACACACACACACACATAAACAAGCACCATTTAGTTGTAAACTAAAACTTCACACCTCTGCAAATACCAAAAGCATGAAAGAAGAAAATCCTGGGGTTAACATAAAAGTTATGCAAGATTTGATCTTATTTAAGATAGAAACTGAGAAGAATGTATTTCACATTCTCTACCATCCAGATGTGAAGATGATAAGGGGAATATATAGCTTCAGCCCATCCTTTACCCAGTCTTGAAGTTATCACCGTATGAGAGACCCCATATGAGATAAATAAATAAATAAATAAATAAATAAACAAATACATAAATGGTGAAATGGAGCAGGAACACCGAGCCTCCTCCATGCTCTTCTGACTGTAGGAGCTCACCGGTACTGGCCTGATTCCTTGCCCAGCATGAGAATCCTGCTCTTCCAGCTCTCTTCCTGAGTCCTCAGCCCAGCTATAGTCAATGTGGATGGCATATGTTCACACGCTGCACTCATCTCATGTGGAGTCCCACGAGGTCCAATGCTTGGCCCCCTTCTCTTCCCACTTTATTTATTGTCTCTCGGCCACATATGCAGAGAGTACCGGATCACTGCTATGCTGCTGATGATACTCAAATATACTGTATTTGCCTCATAAGTCTGGGCAAGACAATTTACAAGCTCTCTTTGAATGCCTTGAAGACATTGACCTCTGGATGGGTAACAACTTCCTCAAGATAATTCCCCTGACATGAGTAGTGTGATTGGTCCTCTCACACTGGAAGACGACCAAAAGCCTGTAGTTTAAGAACTTTTTTGACTTCAAATTTGACAGGCAGGTAAGTTTCAGTTGTTAGTGCTTAGTGCATTTCCGCAGCTGAGAACAATTGCTAAAATGAGAAACTTCCTATCCCCAAAGGATTGTGAGAAGGTGGTCCATGCTTTTATCTCTACTAAACTGGACTATCACAATGCAGTATGCACAGGGATAAGCCAATCATCCCTTCATGAGTTACAAGTGGTCCAAAATGTGGCAGACCACCATTTAAAGATTGCATTGGTTGTTTTTAATGTGAATAGACTAGCTCCAGCCTACACTTGAACCTTCTGACCCTCCACATTCATCAGAGACCCTAAGGTGCTCCGAGGCGCTCTAATTTAAAATCAAAGAGTGAGCAAGCTTTTACTGTCATTGGTCCAAAACTATGGAATACTCTCCTTTTTGATGTTAGATCTGCTGCCTGCCTGGACACCTTTAGGAAACAGATTATAGGAAAACTTGATATACTTTATACACATCCTGGCGTTCCCTGGATTTTAACGCTCAATGGTGTTTTGAGCCCTCAACTTCGACTGCCAGGCAGCGGCTGCCTGGAAGGTGGTTCCGCCCCCAAAACTCTTATCCAATCAATGTGCTTCCCACCTCCAAACCTCTGGTTCCGCCCCCAAACCTCTGGTCCAATCTAAACACTTGAAGCCCAAATTCAAACTTTCTGTATAGTGCTCTCATTCCAGCTCCAACTTCATTCCACCTCTCAGCAACCAGTGAAAGCTCCAACTTTACAAAGGTATGTAGCTAATATATTTCTATTTTAAACATGAAATGGCTAATTGTGTTTGCTTTAGGGCTGCACATGTAAGATGGGCCAGCTAATGTTATGTTTAGCATGCAATATGTTAACCATATTTAAAGATAGATTGTGCTAATCTTAGCTGTGGTAATGTCATTTCAACCTGCTAGCTAGCTAAATCTGGTTAAAACATTAGGTAACAGTAAGCCTATGAAGTAAGATTTATTACTGTAGATTAATCACTGTATAAAATGGGCCGGCTAATGTTATCTTTACCATGCAATATGTTAACATAAAGATAGATTATGCTCATCTTAGCTGTGGTAATTTCATGTCAACCTGCTAGCTAGCTAAATCTTATTTTAGCTGTGGTAATGTTATTTCAACCTGCTAGCTAGCTAAATCTGGTTAAAACATTAGGTAACAGTAAGCCTATAAAGTAAGATTAATTACTGTAGATATGTATTTAAGTGATAAATTACTGTAGATATGTATTTTAGTGATTGTTAATGGTTAGTGGTTATCTTTCAAATGACGTTGAGACTGGTTGACTTCCAGGCTGCTTACTAACACTGGGTAACTCTCAGGCAGCCAATTGGCTTTGGGTGCCTGTGAGGCACTCGATGTTGAGACTGGTTGACTTCCAGACTGCTTTGGAATAAGGGTAACTCTCAGGCAGCCAATTGGCTTTGGGTGCCTGTGAGGCACTCGATGTTGAGACTGGTTGACTTCCAGGCTGCTTTGGAATAACGGTAACTCTCAGGCAGACAATTGGCTTTGGGTGCCTGTGAGGTGACTCTCAGGCAGCCAATTGGCTTTGGGTGCCTGTGAGGCACTTGATGTTGAGACTGGTTGACTTCCAGGCTGCTTACTAACACTGGGTAACTCTCAGGCAGCCAATTGGCTTTGGGTGCCTGTGAGGCACTCGATGTTGAGACTGGTTGACTTCCAGGCTGCTTTGGAATAAGGGTGACTCTCAGGCAGCCAATTGGCTTTGCGTGCCTGTGAGGCACTTGATGTTGAGACTGGTTGACTTCCAGGCTGCTTACTTACACTGGGTAACTCTCAGGCAGCCAATTGGCTTTGGGTGCCTGTGAGGCACTTGATGTTGAGACTGGTTGACTTCCAGGCTGCTTTGGAATAAGGGTAACTCTCAGGCAGCCAATTGGTTTTAGATACCTGTATTGTTCATGATATCCCTTAGTGATAAAGTTAAATTGTCCTCATGCCTCCTCATACAGATAGGCCTCCTGAATAATTCTGCCAGATTATTTTTAACATTGCATATGCCTAACATTATGTGATAATACTAATCACACTCATATTGCCTTTCTCTTTCAGTTTATGAAGAAATGGCGCCCAGGAAGGGTAAGGTTCAACCTAGACCTACTTTAATGACTAAAAAAAAGCTTGCTCTCACACACTGACATTTAACAATGACTACAATAATTCCCCCAAAAATACTTTGTTAATTGCAATGTCTTTATACAGTAGGACGGAAGCGTAAGGCCCTGCAGGTGGCAAAAGGTGGTAAGTTATTCTTTATCTTGCCATGTACTGGCGGAACAGCAATCCATGCCCTCTCTATGGGGGAAGTCGTATATCAACCCACTTCCTTTGTCCATCTATTGATTTCTATGAATTTATTCACTGACTTAAGGCAAAGTGTTTGTATAGCACCATGGGATGTCATTTTCAAATAATGACAATCAACATTTTGCTATGTTTTTTATTTTATTTAAATTGATTTTTAATGATGGATAATGGATAATTGGATATATGTTAACTTGAACTTAAAATCAAATCTGTTGGTCTCGAGGACTCGCTCTGAAAATACGAGTCCTTCTTGAGACCAAGACAAGACCAAGTCTTTTGAAGGTTCCAGTCAGAGACGAGACAGAGAAAGAAGAAAATGGTCTCTAGACTGGATTCGAGTACTACAACACTAGTTCATCTACGTCCATCTACTCACATAGCAAATTTGGTTACTTCTTGTGACTTTATAGGGCCATCTGCAAAATCATTAATTTTCCAGCAGTCACCACTGGTTGGTGGAGCCTCCGCCCCAGCCCCAACCCCATCCAGCCCTCCTGCCCCACCCAGCCCTGCTACTCCACCAAGCCCTACTGCCCCATCCAGCCCTGATGCTCCATTTGTGATGGAATCTGGGAAAACCAGTCACATATGTAAAGAAGATGAAATCCTAATATGATTGTTACAAATTATATTGTTGAAACTTTGAAACCTTCTTTGAGTGTGAATCTCAAAAATTATATTTACAAATATACCAGATAACGGTGGAGGAGATCAGGAGGAGGACTGTTCCTCCTGAGAGCATGTCCATTAACACCCTCACTGCTCTCCTGAGGATTGATAAGAATAAGAAGAGGGACCTCAGGCAGCAGCTGCAGGAGGTCGGTGACTCTGTCCCAGTGACCAGAGTCACCTCACTTTGCTCAAAGCTGTCAGAGGGTACAGTTCAATTCTACACACTATTCTTGTAATGGCACTTTTTACATACATTGATATCAAGAAAGAACTTCAGAAAGCCAGCTCCAAACTATTACACCCCAGTGTCAATAAGTGTTGCACTGTCACATTGGTATGTGCATCAAATCTGAATTTAATACTGTGTTCGTGTCATGATATGTCTTTCCCATTTTTGTTAAGGCGAAGCCAAGGACCTGTGCTCCTCTGTTGGTGCTCTGGCTGCCGGGAGCATTGATTTTAAAGAAGTGGCCATGCTGCCTGCTCTAGACCCCACTGTGGCCACAGGGAGAGCCATGGAGTTCAAGTAATTTGCAATATTCCACATCCTATATCTGGGCTCTGACAAGTATAATAGACATTATTTATCCTTAATTTATGTTTTTATCTTTTCCTCCAGACAACAGCTCCAGCACCTCGCCAACCAGGTGTGCTCAAATGAGGATTTTGGACTCCTTACACACACCTTGGGGCCAGGAATAGTAGAGGTGGTAGTTGACGTTTGAAAAGTGTGTTGACACACACATCGCAAATATTAAAAATAAAAAATTAAAATCCTTTGTTTGTTGTTGTTAATTAATAAAATAACTAGATGTTCTACATCACTGTGTATGTGTATTGAATTGGAAGTGTATTGAACTTGGCATCTTGATTTAACTAGTCTGATAATTTAGCTAGCTGGGCCTGAAATGAAAGAAATTAATTTCAACACTTATTTCTACAGCTTCACATAAGGGTTTATTCCAGTAGAGTGTTACAAGTTAATGAAACCCCAACTTACATTAATTATTTTTAAAAAATGTATCATCAGAGGACACACATGATGGAGGAGAGACAAGACTGATGGGGTGTGACATATTCTTTATTGAAAATAAAGGCCAAGTACAACCCTCATACACACAGTAACCAAGTTGATACAGAATAATGTGAAAATGGTCAAAATCAAATGTCCTCAAGAGAACATCCTCAGGAATATTCCCTTCAAGGATTTCAAAGGATTGCTCGATTCTAGGGTCCCTTTCCTTCTTTCAGCCATCTTCGATTGACTTTAGCCAAGCCAATTCTTCTCCATTGCCTGAAACGGGGAAAAAGTATGAAAACATAAACCTATGACTCCCTGAGACACACATACTAAACTATTTTATCTTGTGATGACCTGAACTGTAGGCTACATGGTCAGTGTTAAGCAGTCTGGAGCACAACGTTAATCCACCATGCCTAGATTCCTCTCCACTGGCTGTCACAAAGTCACCTGTAGTCTATTATGAAGTCTATTAAAAAGCCTATTACAAAAACTGGTGGCTGCCTCAGAGTTATCCTTATTCCAAAGCAGCCTGGAAGTCAACCAGTCTCAACATCGAGTGCCTCACAGGCACCCAAAGCCAATTAGCACTGAGAGTTACCCAGTGTTAGTAAGCAGCCTGGAAGTCAACCAGTCTCAACATCAAGTGCCTCACAGGCACCCAAAGCCAATTGGCTGCCTGAGAGTCACCTCACAGGCACCCAAAGCCAATTGTCTGCCTGAGAGTTACCCTTATTCCAAAGCAGCCTGGAAGTCAACCAGTCTCAACATCGAGTGCCTCACAGGCACCCAAAGCAAATTGGCTGCCTGAGAGTTACCCTTATTCCAAAGCAGCCTGGAAGTCAACCAGTCTCAACATCGAGTGCCTCACAGGCACCCAAAGCCAATTGTCTGCCTGAGAGTTACCCTTATTCCAAAGCAGCCTGGAAGTCAACCAGTCTCAACATCGAGTGCCTCACAGGCACCCAAAGCCAATTGGCTGCCTGAGAGTTACCCAGTGTTAGTAAGCAGCCTGGAAGTCAACCAGTCTCAACGTCATTTGAAAGATAACCACTAACCATTAACAATCACTAAAATACATATCTACAGTAATTAATCACTTAAATACATATCTACAGTAATTATCTTTACTTTATAGGCTTACTGTTACCTAATGTTTTAACCAGATTTAGCTAGCTAGCAGGTTGAAATAACATTACCACAGCTTAAATTAGATTTAGCTAGCTAGCAGGTTGAAATGAAATTACCACAGCTAAGATTAGCATAATCTATCTTTATGTTAACATATTGCATGGTAAAGATAACATTAGCCGGCCCATTTTATACAGTGATTAATCTACAGTAATAAATCTTACTTCGTAGGCTTACTGTTACCTAATGTTTTAACCAGATTTAGCTAGCTAGCAGGTTGAAATGACATTACCACTGCTAAGATTAGCACAATCTATCTTTAAATATGGTTAACATATTGCATGCTAAACATAACATTAGCTGGCCCATCTTCATGTACAGCCCTAAAGCAAACACAATTAGCCATTTCATGTTTAAAATAGAAATATATTAGCTACATACCTTTGTAAAGTTGGAGCTTTCACTCGTTGCTGAGAGGTTGGAGCTGGAATGAGAGCACTATACAGAAAGTTTGAATTTGGGCTTCAAGTGTTTGGATTGGACCAGAGGTTTGGGGGCAGAACCAGAGGTTTGGAGGTGGGAAGCACATTGATTGGATAAGAGTTTTGGGGGCGGAACCACCTTCCAGGCAGCCGCTGCCTGGCAGTCGAAGTTGAGGGCTCAAAACACCATTGAGCGATTTGAACTTGGTGATGCATTCTTTTAGTTGCACTTAGTTTAGTCTGAGGTTCGGCTTTTTATTTGGGCTTTTAATCAGTCTCGGGTGAACTCTGTGTTCACTTTTTAATCTGTTGTTCTTTGGTTGTGTTTTTATTTCTTTGGTGGCTTTATTCTGTTCTATCACCCAAATTCATGCTTTTATGTTTTTATTTAATTTTTCTCTGATCCATCCTCCCTTCTTTTAGATTTTGCTTGCTTATGTTAACTTTTATTTCACTTCACCATTTACCTTTTACTTATATCTATCTTTCCTATTTTATTATTTCACTTTTATGCTTTTCATGTCCTGTCTGTTTCATATGTTTTTTTAAGCTTTAGTATTTATTTTTATTTTATTCCTGTTTATTTTTATTGTACATTTCCATTGACCTCAACTGTAAAGCACTGAGGTCCAACTCCTGATGTTTTTAAATGTTCTATATAAATACATGTGACTTGACTACTTTGTTTCTTGACTTCCACTTGCTTCCCTGATGTTGCCAGTCTCTTTCATTCACTCTCTCCCCAACATCTAGCCTCTTCCTTCAGATTCTTTCATTCTCTCTCTCCCCAATATCTAGCCTCTTCCTTCAGATTCTTTCATTCACTCTCTTCCCAACATCTAGCCTCTTCCTTCAGATTCTTTCATTCACTCTCTTCCCAACATCTAGCCTCTTCCTTCAGATTCTTTCATTTACTCTCCCCCCAATATCTAGCCTCTTCTTTCAGCTTCTTTCCTCCTCTGGTATCACTCCGTCTCTTCTTTTCATTCCTCCTCTTCTCCCTTCATTTACACTTTTGTTTTTCCCCCTCGTCTGATAGCCTCCTCAATCCCCCTCTTTCTCCCTCATCCTCTTCTCTCTTTCTGGCTTTCCCTCCTTTTCTATCTCCTCTCCTCCTCCGTAGAAAGTAATTTATTGACAGCCTCCTCAATCCTTCTCTTCTCTCCTCCTTCCCTCCTCTCTATTCTCTCCTCTTTAGTAGAATGTCTCTTCCTTCATCTAATAGCTTTCTCATTTCTCCTCTCGTCTTCTCTTCTCTTCCCCATCTATGCTCCTCTCTTCTCCTCCTCAGTAGAATGTCTTTTTTCGCTCCATCTGACAAGTTCCTCAAGTCCTCCTCTCTGGTCTCATCTTCTCCTCTCTCTCTCTCTCTCTCTCTCTCTCTCTCTCTCTCTGTCCTTTCATTCCCTCCTCTTTTCTTGAGTAGAATGTTGTCTCTTCATTCATCTGACAGGCTCCCCTCATTTCTCCATTACAAATTGCCGGCGGCTCCCCTCGGCATGCATCACGGGCCGCGGAGCCGGCCCCATCACCGCGCCTCTGCCTCTCTCATTTATTACCCAGTTTGTTTGCACTCTTATCCGCGGCCTTGCCCGGCCAAGCCATCCATCACACACACATCTGCCTCCTGACTGGCCCAGCAACCCCCCACCATCCAACACCTCCACCACCACCACCACCACCACCACCAACCTCCCCATAAGACCCTTCTCTGTCCATACCTTCTCCACTACTCAAAGCTCTTCACTCCCTCTCTCTATCTCTCTTTCTCTCTCTCTCTCTCTCTCCATCTCTCTCTCTGTCTCAGTCATCCATCTCCCCCAGTCCCACATCTCCATCTTGTTCCTCCACATTCCTCTTCTGGAGCATCTTCAGTGGCAGCTCCTCTTGCCTTCTCTCCCCTTGTGCCTACTCTGCTCCGTTACACCACCCCTCTAGTTCTGGGAAGCACCCCTTCTACCCAGGCTGGAGACACCTTCACTCCTCTGTGGACATTTTCACTCGTCCTTACACCTGTCTGTAATTCTTACAGCGTGAGGGAAAGCCCGATGAAGTAGGAAGGCATGCATCCCTCCATGTGCCTGCATCTCATCCATCTCCACAGTATAGCCTTCGTCCTCTCACTTCCACTGCTCTTGGTCCGTGTAACTTTTCCTCAACATGGCTGTCTCTACTTCCGTCTCCCTCTACAATAAAGTCATCCCCGAGCCCGTCGGCTCTAAACCAAACCATCCCAATTACTATGCCCATTAGTCTAAATCCTTTTAAAACAAGCACATAAACCAGGATTGGCATTGATCAAATTTTCCTCCATCAATGCACGTCAATAGTGGGTTTACATTGATCAAGTGGTCAGGCTCTCTGCACAGGACTGGGTGTAGGGATCAATGGAACCACACACACACAAAGGCTCTGTTCCAGGAAACAGATGACAGCGAGAGCAATGCATCTTCATTCTGGAAACACGGCTAACTGTTCTGCTACAAGACACAAAAGCCTAAAAATAACATGTTTCTGCATGTGATGTACTCCCACAGCGAATCGCTGAATTCCCACTCTGAATTGCCTTTTTAAAAAAACACGATGCAGCATATTGCTTTGAGAGCCACATCAGTTCCGTGCTTTCAAATGGCACATAGGGGTTTTTTTCTGAGGAAAAAAAGAATGAAACAGTTGTTTTAGCAACTTCACTGTGAGTTGTTCCCTTTAAGTGGGTTTTGTCTCACAAAGACAATAAAGGGGATACTTTGCACTTTATACTAAAGGAGGCACTTTGTTCCTTCATCAATGTATTAATTAATGTGATATAAAAATGCATTCTTAGATTATAATTAAGTACAGGGTCCTGTTGACCCTCCAGAGTCAAAGCAAGTGGCTTGGACTAAGCAGTACTCTATTCCTTCCAATAAACAACGTTCCTTCAGGAGCACTGAAAAGTACAACAGTATGAGAAACGTAATATTATAAATAATACTAAGTCATATTAAAAGTTAGGTAACAATAACAAGCCATTTCAAAATCATGGCTCTAATAAAAGACCAATCTTAAACCTCACCCAATTACAACACACACTGCAATAAATGCCAATTCATCTTCGCACAACTTACGCAGGGTAATAATTTTAAAGGAACCAAGCATATGTACTGGAGAAACTCCAAAGGAAATGTAATTCTGTGTAATTACTTGTGATAAGTGAAATGCAACAGTAGACTGACTGCATCAATAAGAGCTCCCCTGCTTGGAAGCGAGACTCTGGGAACCAGTTAGCCCTTGACAAGACCTCAACCTTGCAAATGTGCCAAAGTGCACTGCTGAGAGCACCGATTTGTTTTGTTTGCTATTCGTCAAAGCAAAAGGTATTGACCCCCCCAAAAAAACACTCTTTCCTGTAAATCACCGTCCTGGCCCAAACCAATGTTTTCCCTGGACGTGGGGAGTGAGACAGAGGGTGATCAATACTGTTAATTGTGTTTTGAGGAGGTTAATGACGCAGACAGCAATGTTATGCCTATTGACTGAAGAACGCCGGCTGAAAAGTGAAAGGGGGTGAAGGTTTGAGGAAGTTCATCTTTAGGGAAGTGTGACTGACAGATTGGATGCAAACAAATATGGCTGTATTTCAGAGAGCGCTCTTTTGCGCAAAATGGCCTATTTTTACACGGCCTAACAAAGGAAACAAGGGAGGGAATCACTCAATGTGTGTGTGTGTGTGTGTGTGTGTGTGTGTGTGTGTGTGTGTGTGTGTGTGTGTGTGTGTGTGTGTGTGTGTGTGTGTGTGTGTGTGTGTGTGTGTGTGTGTGTGTGTGTGTGTGTGTGTGTGTGTGTGTGTGTGTGTGTGTGTGTGTGTGTGTGCGCGCGCGTGTGTGTGTGTGTGTGTGTGTGTGTGTGTCTGCTCATTCCTATGTGAATACTTCACAAATCTAATTTTGTAAGTTTGGCAGCACTTAATATTACAACATCCTTGTTACAATGTAATTATTCCCTAATGTACATAATACATAATGTGATTATTATTTTAACAAGCGCGCCAAGATACTTAGCTCTTGTACTTGCCCTAACTCTAACCTCTGCATTGACTCTAGTGTTAGTGAGAACTATTTACACTGCTATTTATATTCATTATTCACTATCTTACACTGTAGTGCACTACCCTTAGTAGTAGTAACAAGGAAACAAGGGGCCCGTAAAATAAAGTGTGACCTTATATCACATGACAGTAGTACATGACGACGAAACACTCGAACACACTTTCACACTTTCACACACACACTCTTAAACACACACACACACACGCGCGCACACACACACACACACACACACACACACACACAGTGACAGTCTCATTATCCTATCCTATCCTCATTATGATGGAGTAAGAGTAGACACACACACACACACACACAGGCTTGTCAGTGTGAAAGCCACCTCCGGTCCCGTCCGTGTGGGAATCCCTGAGTGTGTCCTCTCCTCACAGAGGAGGCGAAATGATGAGAAGGGGGAGCCCCATTAAATCATCTTCAGGTGGCCACCACATCCTCCTTACTCTTTTAAAAGAAAAAGAGCGAGAGAGAGAGAGAGAGAGAGAGAAAAGGCACAGAGAGGAGGAAAACCCATTAAGGATGAGCTGATAGCGTGCTCAGCTGCGTGGTTTATGGGTCTAACATGCTGCTTGTCCCTTCTCCTCTCCCCCCCCTCTCCTCTTCCCCCCCTCTCTCCTCTTCCCCCCTCTCTCCTCTTCCCCCCTCTCTCCCTCTCTCCCTCTCCCTCTCCCTATGTTCATTCTGTTTTACTCTAGCCTTCTCTCTCTCTCTCCATTTCCCCCTCTCATTTTCTCTCATTCCAACTCTCCACGCTCATTCTGCTTCTCTCTGTCTTTCCCCCCTTCTCTTTCCCCATCTCCCTTTTCTCTCTCTCTCTCTCTCTCTCTCTCTCTCTCTTTCTCACTCTCTCTCTCCTCCTTTCCCCCATCTAAGTTTCTTTCATTCCTTCTCTCTGTCCATTCAGTTTCACTCTCTCTCTCCCCCATCTCTCTCTCCCCATCTCTCTCTCCCTGCCTCTCGCTCTCTCTCCCTCCCTCCCTCTCTCTCTCTCACTGGTAATGTCGGCCCTTTAGCGAAGCGAGCCCCGGGGCCAGTGTTCGGACACACAGTGGTAGAGTGTCGAGGAGGCCAGCTGCCAGCCGGTGAAGGATCTTCCTCTCGATTCACTTGTTATTGTGCTGTCCGGGTGACAAGTATACCTATAGAGTGAGTATTTATTTCGGGAATGTTTTGTTCCGTTTTCCCCCCGCGATGATGAATGTTTCTTTTATAAATCCATCGGCGGGGCCTTTTAAACCATAAACAATATTTCTCTGGCCGAAGATTCCTTGTGCAGCACTCTTGAGGAACCTTGAGATTTCCTGGCCGTGATTTAATGGCTCATAACTCTTGAAAGGCAATCCTTCTTCTTCTTCTAGCTCTTCCTCCCCCGCCTCCTCCTCCTCCTCCTCCTCCTCCTCGCCTCTCCTCTGCCCACCCTGGCTTCCACACCCGGCCCCGGCCACGCTGGTGAGGCAGCAAGCGTGGAGAAAAGCCTGTCAGGCAGGGGCAGTTAGCCGGGTCACCCCAGTCATGGTCTCCCGAGTGACAGCTCTGATGGGGCCATGGCATCCAGAGAGACCATTAGAGGGATATTATGGGATATAGTATGTGGCTTTTTGATTCACACACATACTAATTTAGAAACACAGGAAGCACAATATGCTCCTCTCCAGGTATAACAACAGCTAGTCCTGTAAGGGGCCTATTTAAACAATTACCTTTGCCAGGATCAGAGCACACACACACACACACACACACACACACACACACACACACACACACACACACACACACACACACACACACACACGCACACACACACACACACAAAGAGTAAGACAGACTGATGCACACACACACACACACAAAGTAAGAGAGACAGACAGACAGGCACAGGCACAGGCACAGACACACACACACACACACACACACACACACACACACACACACACACACACACACACACACACACAGCGTAAAAGAGACAGAGTGAGATGCAAACATCAACTTTCACTCAATTTAAATTGGCTATAAATACACAGTGGTCACTAATGTGTAAAAATCATTAGGGCTGGTATCTCTAATTGTGTTTCCCCTCCCTCCACGTGCATAATCCCAGATGCCGGAGCTGCCGTTCATTAACAATGTATGAATTAATTAGAGCCTTCATAGGATTTCTCCACATTGAACCAGGGAGATAAAAGGGATTCTATTCCTCACTTGTTGTCCCCTTCTTTTCTTCTCTTTCTTCCAACACTTTTCTTTTTTTTTCTCTTCTTTTTGCATCTGCTTAATTCTATGGTTTCTATGTTGTGTCGATAGGGGAATTAATTTCACAATAGATCAGGCCTATTGACCCCTCCGTCAATGATATTTCAGTTCTTTAAAGTGCTAATTACATAGAACAGGGAAAGCAAATTGCATTGCAACTTGCCCTGTTGTTTTCCAATAGGACAAAAACACACACAGAGGCGGCTAAAAAATGAGGCCCTTAGCTGTATTCTAAACTCTCCTTATCTTTAAAGGCCACAACACACTAAAACACATAAATCACACACATACACACATGAATCTCCATATTTCTTAAAATAACAACATTTAGGAACAAACATAATAGGCTCTGGTAAAAAAAAAAATATGAAAGGCATTATGTTAAACTCGAGCCTAAGCCATAAAAATCTAGCTTTTGAATTGGCATCCAAATTAATTATTCATTTATGAATTGATTCAAAACTGTATCACCTCTCAATAATTACATTGGGAAATATAGCTTTGAACAATCAAAAACAAAGACTTTATTGAAAATACTGGCCACAAGGTAGGACCTCAAGGCAACAGGAGTGATCACTAACACACAAGTTAGAAAAACTGTGATCATTAAAACGAAATTGAGTATGCCTGTAATTTCCAATTAGTCATATTTCACGAACCTCGCTATAAAATGACCTGTCAACAACAGAACGTCCTCAATGTTGAACCTTTGGACTGTGTCTATCTGAACGTCCTCAAAGTTGAACCTTTGGGCTGTGTCTATCTGAATGTCTCAATGTCGAACCTTTGGGCTCTGTCTATCTGAATGTCTCAATGTTGAACCTTTGGGCTGTGTCTATCTGAATGTCTCAATGTTGAACCTTTGGGCTGTGTCTATCTGAATGTCTCAATGTTGAACCTTTGGGCTGTGTCTATCTGAATGTCTCAATGTTGAACCTTTGGGCTGTGTCTATCTGAATGTCTCAATGTTGAACCTTTGGGCTGTGTCTATCTGAATGTCTCAATGTTGAACCTTTGGGCTGTGTCTCTCTGAATGTCTCAATGTTGAACCTTTGGGCTGTGTCTATCTGAATGTCTCAATGTTGAACCTTTGGGCCTTGTCTATCTGAATGTCTCAATGTTGCACCTTTGGGCTGTGTCTATCTGAATGTCTCAATGTTGAACCTTTGGGCTGTGTCTATCTGAATGTCTCAATGTTGAACCTTTGGGCTGTGTCTATCTGAATGTCTCAATGTTGAACCTTTGGGCCTTGTCTATCTGAATGTCTCAATGTTGAACCTTTGGGCTGTGTCTATCTGAATGTCTCAATGTTGAACCTTTGGGCCTTGTCTCTCTGAATGTCTCAATGTTGAACCTTTGGGCTGTGTCTATCTGAATGTCTGCCTCATGGCTCCACATGCAAAAGAAATTCCAGAGGAATCTGGCTAGCTTCACAAAGATGGAAAAGGATTCAGGAAGATGACTAACTTAAAACCAGTCGAAAAACAGTTGCAGCAGTAATCAGGAGGTGTAGAACGAACCATAGTACCACTTATCAGAGCCGCAGTGGCCGTCCTCCTAACATGATGCCACGGACAGTCTCTAAGTAACAGGCGGGCAAAGGCTTCAGACTGGCACAGGGGTTATCAATGGAAATCAATGGAGTTTCTATGACATTTCAGACTTTGCGGAAAAAAACAACCTCTATGTACGTCGTCCAATAAAACAACCCTTGTTTGATCTCCAGCACAAAACTGCAAGATTAAACTTTGCTAAAGAACATGTAAAGAAACCTGATGAATGTTGACAGCACATTCTTTGGTCACCATGAATGCCTGTGGATATACCAAAACACTGACTGACAAGATGTCTCCAGAAGCTTGCCAGAAGAGGAATATTCCCGCATGATCACGAGCTAAAGCACACTGACAAAATCATGAAAGAGTGAGCAAAGAAAACTATGACCTGGCCAGATTTGTCGCCTAACTTGAATCCAATAGAACACTTTTGGGGTATTTTAAAGAGAAAGGTAGAGCAACCCAACCACTCCAGCAAGGAGAAGCTGAAAAAAGTAATTCTAATCAATCTGTCTCTTAAGAATGGCTGAATGTCTCTCCAAGACGCGTGCAATACTGGCATCCTCCACGCTGAAAGTTGAGTCTGTCAACAAAACTAAAGGTGAACATACAA
>NC_137914.1:9852951-9855451 GCF_963457725.1 Sprattus sprattus
CAAGGTAGTGACACACACACACTCTGAATTTGATCTTTGCATTTTACCCATCCAGGGTTGTGATACACACAGCACACAGTGAAGTGAAGCACAGCACATTTTTCCTGCCGCTTGGGGATTGAACCGATGACCTTACGCTTTCCAGCCCAACACCCTTACCAGTAGTCCACGTGAGCTTTGTCCACCCAAACTCAAAAGTTATACGTTTTCTACCTCGGAGTTTGGTTTGACAAAGCTCAATAATAATAATAATAATAATAATTCATTTTTTTATATTTTTCTGTATACAAACACACATACACACACACTTGTATTAATAAAGTCTTTAATTTGAATTCCTTTTGGCTATTGTACATTTCTGACTATACAGATGTTAGTTATGCTGTAACTGCATCCATTTAGATTTGCAGAACAAACACTTTCTATTTTTTACTATCATATATAAATAAATTCAATAAATAAATGAGCAAAAAATGAGTGCAGGCTCTGTGTGGGCCTAGTGAGGGCTCCTGTGGGCTATGTTAGGGCTGCCCACGCAGGGCCATCACTGTGGGGCCAGCATTTTGCCAATGAGCAAAAGCTCAGGGGTCCTGTGTAGGCAGCCCTCAAAGGGCCCTGTGTAGGCAGCCCTCAAAGAGACCTGTGTGGGCAGCCCTCAAAGGGCCTGCGTGGGTAGCCCTCAAAGGCCCTGTGTGGGCAGCCCTCAAAGGGCCTGCGTGGGCAGCCCTCAAAGGGCCTGCGTGGGCAGCCCTCAAAGTGGGCAACCCTCAAAGGCCCTACGTGGGCAGCCCTCAAAGGGCCCTGCGTGGGCAGCCCTCAAAGGGCCTGCGTGGGTAGCCCTCAAAGGGCCTGCGTTAGTAGCCCTCAAAGGGCCTGCGTGGGCAGCCCTCAAAGTGGGCAACCCTCAAAGGGCCTGCGTGGGCAGCCCTCAAAGGGCCCTGCGTGGGCAGCCCTCAAAGGGCCTGCTTGGGTAGCCCTCAAAGGGCCTGCGTTAGTAGCCCTCAAAGGGCCTGCGTGGGCAGCCCTCAAAGTGGGCAACCCTCAAAGGGCCTGCGTGGGCAACCCTCAAAGGGCCCTGCGTGGGTAGCCCTCAAAGGGCCTGCGTGGGTAGCCCTCAAAGGGCCTGCGTGGGCAGCCCTCAAAGTGGGCAACCCTCAAAGGGCCTGCGTGGGCAACCCTCAAAGGGCCTGCGTGGGCAGCCCTCAAAGGGCCGTGCGTGGGTAGCCCTCAAAGGGCCTGCGTGGGCAGCCCTCAAAGGGCCTGCGTGGGCAGCCCTCAAAGGGCCTGCGTGGGTAGCCCTCAAAGGACCTGCGTGGGCAGCCCTCAAAGTGGGCAACCCTCAAAGGGCCTGCGTGGGCAACCCTCAAAGGGCCTGCGTGGGCAGCCCTCAAAGGGCCCTGCGTGGGCAGCCCTCAAAGGGCCTGCGTGGGCAGCCCTCGAAGGGCCCTTGTGCCAGCCCTAAGGGGGGCCATATGTGGCAGCCCGCAAAGGCCCAGCATGGGTTTTCTGGGCAGCTTAGACTTTGTTGGGCTATCCGGTGACAGCCCGCAGTGAACCCAAAGCTGCAGGCCCCGCTTGGGCAAGCCCACACCGGGCCTGTGTAGGACTGGTGTGGGCTGGCCCTAGCCCACAGTGCCCATACCGGGCCTGTGAAGGATTGGTGTGGGCTGGCCCTAGCCCACAGTGCCCACAGCCTGCCTGCATGGGGCCGGTGGAGGCTTGCTTGCTGGGACCCAATGCGGGGTCTACCTAGCCCATTCAAAAGGGTTAACATTGCTATTTTAACCCAACCGCTGGGTAAATTGGACCAACCCAATGCTGGGTTAAACGAACCCAGACAGTTACTTCAAACCATAGAGAGTTACACCGTAACAGGCCTGTTTTTTCTAAAAGCACGTCTTGGTCCATGGTCTAAATAGACCTCCTGTAAATCAATCACTATTATAACCAGAAAAGGCTACAGAAGCTCTTGTACAACAGCGAGAATTGACAGCGATTGATTAAGACTGAAATGACACTTTGAAAATAGTCTTTACATCAGGATAACTGTTAAGTATACCTATATGGTGTTTAACTAGTTCCATAGTAGCTCTTTTCAAGGTTAAACATTATCAAACATAAGCTATCAACAAAACTAGACAGCAAACTGGAAGAGTATCAACCATCATTCAACCGTTTCACAAAGGCCATGTCTTTGCTGGATCTTAGAAAAGTGAGACGTAGATACAAACCTTTATTTCACTCCAAAATCTGCCCGTTTTCCAGTGCCAGTTGATAACTGCTGGACAGGATGGATATAAGAATAACTTTTTTAACTTCTTACATAGCTCAAATAATGAAACAGCTGAGTTAAAGCAGTCACCCAGCGGCTGTAAGGACATAACCCCAACTCTATACTCTATACACTATTACTGTGTCATTTGTCTATGATACTGTTATTGTAATTGAAATTGTAAGAGACATCTGATGCGTGTGTGTGTATGTGTGTAAGGGGGGTGTG
>NC_137914.1:9860451-9925451 GCF_963457725.1 Sprattus sprattus
AGAAGAATTTTTCGCAGTGACCAGCTTCCTGTGAGAGATGAGAGCAGGAAAAGCGGCCAGCCATTCCCCCCCCTATTCACTGACAGACGACATGAACATGCCAAAGACTTCCAAGAAAACACAATCGGCGCGGATCCACAAGGCTGTTTTGGGGGCCGGTCGCTGTATCGTATCGGGGTGTTGACGGAGAGCGATGGGAACATCACAAGAATGTCTTTTCACGGCCAGCTGTGCCTCTTCCAGGGGTTGACAGTTAGATGGTTAAACAAAACAAACATTTTCTCCGCAAAAGACACCTGTTCCCTTTGGAAAAAACACGGACAGGACACACATTTCCCGAAAAGAGGTCACGTGTTTCTCAGAGTAAAGAAAATTAGGGGTTATGACAGTTATGTGCATGTGTGTGTGTGCGTGTGTGTGTGTGTGTGTGTGTGTGTGTGTGTGCGTGTGTGTGTGTGTGTGTGTGTGTGTGTGTGTGTGCAGATATGCATGTCCATGCATGTGTGTGTGTATGTGTAAATGTGTGTCTGTGTGTAAATGTGTGTGTACATGCCGGGAATCGGTGTGATGCTCCAACATGCCCACCCGCCACCTCCTCCTCCTCCACCCTCGGGGAAAAGGCAGAGGCGGCGGAGCAGTGAAGCACTAAAACCCAGCGGGAGGAAGAATCAGGAGAACGCACACATCTTTACAGGGATGGATGCCTGTGATAGCCATGACAGTAAGATGGAGAGAGGGAGAGAGAGAGAGAGAGAGAGAGAGAGAGAGGTAGGGAGAGAAAGAGAAAGAGAGAGAGAGAGAGGGAGGGAGGGAGAGAGAGAGAGAGAGCGAGAGAGAGAGAGAGAGGGAGGGAGAGAGAGAAAGAGAAAAAGAAAGAGAGAGTGAGAGAGATAGAGAGAGAGGAAAGAGAGCCATGCTGCAGGCAGGACAAAATGTGCATAAGGATAAGCGTGACTGAGTGTGTGTGCGCGTGTGTGCGCGTGTGGTGTGTGTGTATCCGAGTGTTTGGATGTGAAGGGAAGCTGCAAAACCAAAGGACTGTGAACACATCAGATTTTAAAAACAAGCAACACGGAGTACCTATAAAAGCACCCAGTAATGAATATTCTAGATGACCCAAGTAGGCCAAACTCTTGTTTATTTCTTTTCCTTTCCTGTAAGATCCCTATAACAGTGAATCAAAACTCCGGGGAGAGTTTTCAGCCGGGCCAAAAGTGTGTGAGGGTGTGTGTGAGCCCCGGCACCTTAGTGTGTGTGTAATTACTCTAAGTGCAAGACTGAGGCCTCTTCCCAGCACCGCTCCCCTGACATTTACCATCTTCCCACACGGCCTCTTCTCAGAATCAGTCATACGTCAGATATGCTTTTGACATCCACCATGGGGCTCCAAAATATAAATATATATATATGACTGACACTCACTGATGGATATATGGAAGGGTTGATGGAGAGGTTCAATAGTTATGCACATTTGTCAGAGCAAAACTAAAAAGCAGGGGGGCGGGGGGGGGGCGGCAATAAACAGAAATGTTTTTCTTTGGTTCACCTGATGCTCAAGCCTGAAACTAAGAAGATTGTGGCAAAAATAGCGGGAACGGCATGAGGTCTTGGTCTTGCGGGAAGCGTGGCTGAAGTATGGGAATCCTTGAGGGGGGAACTGATGACACTTTCCACTCCCATGGACTTTCAGTGTGGCTAATCTGCCCAGCAACCCAACAACCCAGACAGCTCTCATTATTTGTTCATTGACACATGTTGGATGATCCCAACCCCCCTATCCAGCTCGTACTCCAGTCCGGTCCGGTCCTCACAGAGGTCTGGTCCCTTTCTCTGTTCCTGATTTAAGCCGTGCACTTGAGACGAGCTACAACACTCATAAAGCATCTTTAAAACTTGGGCAAGGTAGAGGTGACAAATGAACCCATTAAATCACACCGCAGAAGCACTTAGGTAATGAGAGAGAAGGGGGGGGGGGGGGGGGGGGGGGCAAAGGAGATGCCCCGACATGGCCTCACCCACACACCCATACACAGGCACACACTCACACACATACACACACAGTCATGCATTGCATTCAGACACACACACATGCACACGTATGCATACACACATGTATACATACACACACACACACACAAACACAGAAATGCACACACACACACACACACACACACACACACACACACACACACACACACAGGTGAAATCTCTCCACCTACAAATAGAATTACTATGTCTATGCCAGACTGAGGGGTGTGTAACTTCAGCTTGAAGAAGGCACTTGCAGGCTGTGACAACTTGGTCTGATATTTGTCTGACAGTGTGTGTTGGGTGCGTAGCAGGGCTGTGGCATGTTTCGTTTCAGGGCCTGTGTGGACAGTGGCTACCTTAAGGTCGATAGCTGACTGTATTTGACTTTGAGAGCGGGACGGGTTTGTGTGTGTGTGTGTGTGGGGAGGGGGGGGTAGTCATGTGAGGCCAAGCGCAACAGATAGGGGTGAGAGGGATCACCCCATTCCACCCGCTTGTCTATTTCTCCACCAGCTCTGAACTCTGTGTGTGTGTGTGTGTCCGTGTGTTTGTCCGTGTGTGTGTTTTGTTCATACAAGTGGATGTGTACGTGTGTGTGTCTATGAATGTTTCAGTGTAGCTGTTTTGTGTGTGTTTGTGTGTCTGTGCATGTGTTTTGTGTGTGTGCGTGTGCGTGTGCGTGTGCGTGTGCGTGTGCGTGTGCGTGTGCGTGTGCGTGTGCGTGTGCGTGTGTGTGTGTGTTTTGTTCATGCAAGTGGATGTGTACGTGTGTTTGTCTACGTATGTTTGAGTGTATCTGTTTTGTGTGTGTTTGCGTGTCTGTGCATGTGTTTTGTGTGTGTGTGTGTGTGTGTGTGTGTGTGTGTGTGTGTGCGTGTGTGTGTGTGTGTGTGTGTGTTTTGTTCATGCAAGTGGATGTGTACGTGTGTGCGTCTATGTATGTTTGAGTGTATCTGTTTTGTGTGTGTGTGTGTGTGAGAGGGAGGTGGGCGGGGGATGGGGGGTGGTGGTATGTGTTCATGGGTCAGAGGAACAGGCTTAAATTCCAGTGAAGATGTTTTTGGCCTTGATCACCGCGGCGATCGATTCTCAGCTGATTCGCTCTCAGATACGTCTTATTTTATTAGTGGCTTCGGCCTTCCACGGCCCCATTCGCCCGTGATCAATACCGCTGTCGGGACGGGCCGTATTTTTCTCACTTTTAGTGCCTTAACGCTATTTAACCATGTCACCTGATAAACGGCGGTCCCTCCCGAAACGCTGATTTCCTATTGATTTCTCCCCCGGCGCCCACCATTGCTCTACCCGTCACTCACATTGTTTTTATCTCCAGTTATCTGCCTCTGAAACTTGCACCTTTAAAGAGACACCCCTGGCCGTTCCCTTTTAAGCGCCGCCATTTTGAGTTTGGCAGCCAAACTGGCAGGCGGTACCAATATGCAGGAGCAAGAGAAACCCAGACAGGACAAGAATCACTGCATCAGGATGTCTTCTAATTCTATCAGTAGAAAAATTCAAATAAATAAAGAAGTTAGATTCAAATAAATAAAAAAACAGCCAAAAGCCAAACTTTAATGTTTAATGTGTTTTTAAACTTTATTCCTGATTTTTTTGATTATGAAAATGATGAACATTTCCTGAAAGTTTCTGAATGGTCTTACCCTATGGCATTTTTAATAGTTTTTTAGCTGACACAAAATGTAGAGGAATTGACACTATATTTGGTCAATTAGTCAGCAGCCAGAAAAAGTGGAGTGGGGACCCTAACTCAGTTACAACTCCCAGTGAAGCCCACCTGCTAATGTGGTTATGGACAACCGACCATCACCAAAAATGCAGAAACAGTCGAGTTGTTGTTATGTCTTCTACGAGCACTGCCATGTAACAATATTTCATGCACAATGTCTGTTCCCCTCAATTGCAATGAGAAAAGTAAGGAACATGTGAATATCAGTCGCAGACGACTCATTCTTTTAAAGACCCTTTGGACATTAAAATTCCACAGTACCAAGGTTCTAGGTCCTGGCATGTCCAGCAACACCTTCTAACAGCCACACACACACACAATTAGATACACACTCCCAGAGAGACACTCACACACCTGCTCCCATCTGTCTTCCTTCCAAACGGAATGCTTCTCTCTCTCTCTCTCTGCATTATTTATGCAAAATGAAAGCGTCCGGAGTCTCCGGTCTGAGGCCCACACACAGGCATATTGATCTCCCTTTTCCTTCAGCACTTCCATACATTTACCTACTCACCTCACCTATGCTCTCATCTCCTCTCCTCTCCTCTCCTCTCCTTTCCTCTCCTCTACTCTCATCTCCTCTCCTCTCCTCTCCTCTCCGCTCCTTTCCTCACCTATCCTCTCCTCTCCTCTCCTCTCCTATTCCTCTCATCTCCTCTCCTCTCCGCTCCTTTCCTCACCTATCCTCTCCTCTCCTCTCCTCTCCTCTTCCTCTCCTTTCCTCTCCTCTCCTCTCCTTTCCTCTCCTCTCCTCACCTTTTCCTCTCCTCTCCTCTCCTCTCCTCCCCTCCTCCCCTCCCCTCCCCTCCTCTCCTCTCCTCTCCTCCACCTCTCCTCTAGTCCCACTCCTCAGCACAGCTCGCTGTAAGTCGCCACATCATTCCAGTTTAAGGATGAATGGAGGAGTGCTGGAGTTACCCCACTAAAGAGTCCCACCACTTGATCCTACTGATACACATGCCAACTCGTTCAGGGCCTTAGTTGAGGCATGACATACACACAAGTACTGGCATCGCCCCAGTCCACGTCCTTCAAAATGTGAAAGGGCCAAAAACACTAAGTCCTCCCAAAAAAAGAAAAGAAAAAGAAAAAAGAAAACTGTCATAAGACCTAAAGTCACAGCACAGCTGCCCTTAACAAGTGATTCCTGAATACGTGGAGCGCGGCCATAAACATCTGTTATGCAGTCCAGTAATGCCACCTAGCCTGATTTTTATTAGACCTTTCAACCCTTTTACAATGGGTTAAGTGATAAACTGACATTTACTGCCAGCTCGCCAAGTTACACTGGGGCCGCACACACGGTGTAGCAGACCATGAAGGCAATAACAGGAGAGGGAGTGGGAGCAGGAGGATTTTCTATTAACACTGAGTTAGGACCGAGGAGGAGTTAAAAGGGGTTTGTTTTAAAAGGACCATATCTCTCACCTCCCTCCCTACACACACACACACACGCACGCACGCATGCACACACCACACACACACACACACACACACACATACACACACACACACCACTGCCACCATCCTGCCCCTGTGTTCCCCTTGTAACAGACACACACACACACACACACACATACCACTGCCACCATCCTGCCCCTGTGTTCCCCTTGTAACAGACACACACACACACACACACACACACACAGACACGTGCTTGGTCTCACACTCTCACAGACATCACGAGTTGCACTTTCACGTATGACTTGGAAGGTAGCCTTCCAGATTGCGCCTAAGACCAGCAGACCAGGAGCACCACCTTGTGGCAAATTGTCTCGGTGTGTGTGAGCGCCACCAGCCCCCCAGCGCCTCCACACACACACCACCATCTCATCCACCCGACCCCTCCCTCAAACCATCAGGCGGAGACCCCGGGCACATTAATCATGACCAGGGGAGTGTAAAATTCAATCGCCTCCTTCCATCCATTTCGAGTGTTCAGTCTGAAGGCCGGCCTTGTACTCACCCGCCAAAGAGAGAAAGAGAGCGAGGGAGAGAGACAGACAGAGAGAGAGAGAGAGAGAGGGAAAGAGAGAGAAAGAGAGGGGGAGGAGGGGCAGGGTAGCAGAAGAAGAGAGAAGCGGAGGAGGTGTGTGTGAGAAAATAAATAAATAAATAAATAGAGAACAGCTCTCCCTACACTTCATCAGGACCCCTACTTCATAACAAATGGTGTGTCTGTGCGGAGGAGTAGTGCCATCAGAAACGGGCGTTCTCTCTATCCATTTAATCCCAGCGGCGGGCGGCGGGGTCAGGGTGGGGAGCAGTGGGCTGCGGAGAGCCCCCTCTCCCTCTCTCTCTCTTCCTCACTCACTCCCTCTCTCCCTCACCATTCTCTCTCTCTCTCCCTCTCTCTCTTTCTTCCTCACTTACTCCCTCCCTCCCTCACCATTCTCTCTCTCGCTCTCTCTTCCTCTCTCCTCTTTCTCTCTAGCTTCGAATATGAAACTCTTTATCTCTCCCCCTCTCTTTCCTTCTGTCTCTCTGCTCCTCTCTCTCTCCCTCTCCCTCTCTCCCGCCACGGAGCAGATCGGAGCTTCCCCTCAGTCACGCTGTAAACTACCTTTTAGGAATTGTTTCTCAATAAGAAATGATCAGTCCATTTATCTGCAGCAGACGGTACTGTCTCCTCGCGCGGACCTCCAATATTTTTCGTTTGACCTGATCAGGGCAATAAACTAGACTGAGACACTTTCAATTTGTCACGGGGGTGGTGTGGTGTGTGCAGGAGGGGAGGGGCGGTGTTGGAGTCGGGGTGTGGGGGTGTGTTGCGACTAGGTGGAAAATCAGCCACTGATTGCATCCCGCCCTGAAACAGTACCGGCATGAGAACAGATGTAAAAATTCCTCCCACCTCCAAACCTTCCTTGGCAACACACATCTAGTCTACCACGCCACCTCCACAAGTGCTTAGCATTCCTTTAAATAAGGGAGAAACCATAAAAACACACACCTGCACTCACAAATATGCCCTATCCATAATCGTGGGTTTGCAAAATAAATATTCTAATGGATATTTTTTTTTTCCTCCATTATAAAATGTATTTCTGGTTAATGGCATTAACTCTTTGTTTCAGTATAGTGTCCTTTCACGAGACACTTTACTTGCCAGTCACAAAAGTACACAAGGTTAACTGTTTTCCAGGAAGACCAAACCTAGCATTAACTTCTTTTAAGCAGGCCCTAATTATTAACCCTTTGGTTATTGTTCTGGTCGTCTGCACATGGATCAATCGATAGCAAACGTTAATGCAGCTCTTAGTGTGAGGAACTGTCTATCTGAAATGGAGCTGGTACTAAGCAGTTACAAGAAACTCTATTGTTTTTTTATTGACATAATTATACATTTAATGCAATACCAAAATATCAATAGAGTGTTTAAAGACTCAGTTGTGAGACAGGCTCCATTTCACCCTTGACTGGTTTTAAGGAGGGGAAAAATTAACTGGATTGTTTTCTTTCAAAACATTTGTAAACTTTGAGCAGGACTAATTACAATGCATGCATGACTTCCCCACCTCTCGCTCACAAGACGTGTAAAAGTGTTAAATATTCTCCTGGCAGGACAAACATGTAAAACATTTTTTAAAACAGGCTCCTAAAATACTGGCATTGACACACAGAGTGGCAACCTACTGCAGTGTCATCACAAAAACAGGCGTCTATTAATCACTAATTGCTGTGGCTGTCAACCTTCATTGCATGGTGATGGTCGCACTGGCTGTTGAAGTGGAACCAAAAACAAGACGAGGAAGCCCTTAATGTAAACATTCCCAAGAAAACAAAACATCCCAGTTTAATGTATGAGCACTGCATTAATCATTTAACCGTTACCCATCCCCAGCAATTAATATGGATAGCATAGAATAGCATATCATAACTTAGATGAATTATAGCGTTTGTAGAAGCAACTGTTTCATACAAAAGTGTGTAAGTGCAACACCAAATCACCTCTAATGTCTTAGAAAACCTTGCCGTCGAATTCCATGTTTCAGAATGATAACTGAACTAATAACTAAAGGTGTGTAGATGGTTGGTGACTGACTCCACGTATCGACGGCAGGTCAAGGCCAGACGAGGGCCGGATTCGGACTGAACTGGACGTGTCCTACAACGAGTTGCTGAATGGGATTTGTCAGAACACTAGCAGGAGCTAACTGGCAGTCTGGACTGGCCCACCATGTTATTCAGGAGAGGCGGAAATTGAATGTGCCGACACAGGGCCACAGAGTGGTGCTGAAGATGAGCCACACTGTAACCCCCCCCCACCCAATAATTCTTCCACCTCCAACTCTTGCCGTGAGCTGCGGCTGGTCAGGGGTGATTGAAATTGGAATGTGTTCTCCCGGTGCTGCGTCGTAATCGTCGTCGTAGTCTCCTGGGCCAGTCGGCCAGCCGACTCGCGGGAGTCCTGAGCACGAGCTCTTCCGTCTCCGCAGAGCGATTGGAGTCCTAAGCGAGACAGTCAGGCACACTTTTTCATGCTGCCACTTTCCACTCTCTCCTCCTCCTCCCCACACACACACACCCACACACTCACGGTCTCTTCATTGAAATACTGCGTAGACTGAACAAAATTACGATTCCAATGAGGACAATTTAACGTGAAATAAGACAAAGCAAAGCGACAAATGAAGTGCACAGTAGGTAGCAGAAAATAATTTTGTATTATATTTGAGAAAACCCGCCTCTTCTAAACTTCTAACGCAATTTAGTATATTTGAATGACAGATCAGTATTGTCAATTGCATTAATAAAGCAATGACAGCCCCCATGACTATCACCAGTCAAACAGAATCCTAAAATAACCAGAGCATATCTCCTGATTTACCATCTGAGGAAAAAATCATTAAGTCCCAAGTGACAATTTCTCTACTTGGCCTGCAGTGTATAACAATCTCAGGTGTTTTAACAAAGGCTCTTAACAAAGACAATACCGATTCTACCTGGAGTGGGAAATTAACGAAAATCCGTGAGACATATGATCTGCCACAACAATGTCAACACTGACCTCTTCTGGCCAAAATGGAGAACTACAGTGGGAAAATGTGACCACCTCTTAGGCCAAACTACACTGATTGCTGAATGGACTAAATAGCTTTTTTACTTTATACAATTTCCAAAATCTAAGGCTTCAGCTTCAGTAAAGGAGGAAGAATTAAATGAATACAAAGAATGACACCACTAAAGAAAAGAAAGACAACAATACATTATACAAATATTTAAAAGGTCTGATAGAGATTATTTCCAAACATTGTTAATGACTTAAGAATATATGAATCAAGTGCCTTGTATTAATATATTCCTTGTATATATCATGTGCTTGTGAAAGCAGGAACATGGCTTTTCGGTGTGTGTGTGTGTAACTAAGATTGTGAGGTGCCACTTAGTCTGCATACGAACAAGGACATGTTTAGACAGAGGTGATAAGGGTCGAACAGTGCTTCTTCCAATCTTGTGCAAAACTTCCGTCCGTGCCTCGGACGTCAGAAATCCATCACGTGGTTATCCCTGCTGAACGCTTAACTTCTGTCTATATAAACCTTGTGCAATGGGTTTATCATTGCTTCACTTTCAGCCTTGTGCTGGGAGGGGAGCCGGATTGCAATTGTTGTTGTTGTTTGTCTAATAAATATACTTGTATGCAGCTCCGGAGTCCTGAGGTAACTAGGGTACATTTTCACCTAACAAGGTCAAATCTAGGATTCTGGCAAAAAGTTGACATTTCAGCTCGATCAAATTAACCCCACCCTTTCGAGCTTCTGAAGCAACGTGTGGACTGGCTAGAATAGTGTTTGGCTTGGTCCAAGCCGCGTTGTTGTTTCCCCAATTACAGTGCTAGGACTGCGTGCAAACTTAGCATGCACACAGGATGGACAACGAGAAGAATGTGAGGAGCAATTAGCTGAATTTGACAACAACTGTATAGGATGGCACACTGCATCTCTGAATATTGCCCAACTGCAATTGAAAACTGTTTCTTTAGGCATCACAATCAAAAATAAAAACACCACAACTTTGTTGAATGCATGACTATTTGGTTTTATTTGAAGATATCTTGAACATACCTGGGGTGTGAGAAGAGTTAAATAGAGTTTACTGACTATAATTCTGCGAAATCACATTCTGCCTGTGTTCAGACATTCTATAGATGGTAAGCCTACACACTTCTCTTTTGTTGGCAACTAAGGTCACTATGAGAATAAAACTACTTGTGAGCTTCAAAGTGTCGTAGTTTCTTCACACATGCAAGAGTATGTGGCAACACTGAATATTAATCTGATTGTAGTTGTCCTCAGCGTACCAGTATCCGCGGTGATTGGTTAGAACTACATCTAAGGCTATCCAGTGGTATGACCGCTACGTCTAATCAGATACATCTTACCATGCAGACATTAACCAATAAAGTTATAACGCTAACCTTACTGACATGAAAGCAGGTTCCAGTGGAGCTAAAAAATAAATAAATAAGTAAATCTCAACCATTGGTTTTGGCTCATTCCTTCAAAAACAAATATGGTTTCCGAGAATAGAGCTTCACCGGGGCCAAAAGAAGGAGGCAAAATAAAGGGAGGTGTCCATCGTGATGAAGGGAACTGTTAGACGCTTTAAACTTAGAAAAAAAGATGGAAAAGCACAAAGGAGTAGAGGAGATGTGGATTAATATTGCTGCTGCCTTGGAAGAAAAATAAAGTTTCATTGTAACGAAGTTAGGACATTGGGTACAGACTACGTGCACAACAGAAGAAAATCGGGAAGATGATCAACTGAAGAGTTGAGGCGTTCCGCACATCTAAATGCTCTTTTTTAAGCACCCTTTAAAAAAAAAGGATTGGCACTTCCCTTTGGATTGCTTCTCGTGCAATTGTAACTACAATTTATTTGTCCATTTCATGTACCATAGATTTATGTCCCATGAAATGTCAAATAGAATTCAATAATTTGGCACACAACGGCTAGAAAAAGGCCACTGAATGTGATAAAACACAGTGGTAGATTTCAGGGGAGAATTTCGGTCATTACTACAATGACTTTTCCCCCCATTGACTGGGAGGTAAATATGGTCTGTACATTCACAGTCCCGTCTCATACCTGTCTTTATTTTTCTTTCTTTCCATCTCTCCCGCCCCTCCCTCTTTGTCTGTCAGTCACTAACCACTCACTCCGCCTCAGGCTACAGGATAGAATTCATAATCATTTTAAAAATTCACAGTTTTTTGTTATTTCCTTTACCATTGTTCCTCAATTGTTGTACTAAACCATGCCAGAACTGAATAAAAAAGCTATTAAAAATAAGTTTTAAAAGATGCTCATGGCCAGGGGCATATGGCTTATAACCTCTAATCCCTGGACTTAAGTCTGCTCTACCTACTGTATATATACATGAGTGGGGCCAGGTGGGGTCAGAAGAGTGGACATGGCGCAGTAAATATATCATATGTATAGATATCACACATCTCTATTTACAAGAGGATGGGGGAACACAGTGTCTTTTTCTGAAGGACTTCAGAAGTAATACTTCTCCTGCTAGTCCTACATGTAGTTCCTTGTTGTGTTTGTGTGTGTGTGTGTGTGTGTGTGTGTGTGTTTGTGTGTGTAGTGTGTCAAGATTTATCTGCCCCAGACCCGTAAACTGTCTCAGGAGTTGGCCAGCACCTGGTGTGGAGTGTGTGTGTGTGTGTGTGTGTGTGTGTGTGTGTGTGTGTGTGTGTGTGTGTGTGTGTGTGAGCAGGAAAGGCCAGCCTGCTCAGAAGACCTTTGCCCTTTTGCTTCCCAGAGAACCGTGCTGAGAGGGAGAAGAGAAGAGAAGAGAAGAGAAGAGAAGAGAAGAGAGAAAGAGAGAGAGAAAAAGAGTATCAGTTGAGTCCTCACTGTTTTCACAATGCATTCACTAGTACACTCCGTAAGAAGTTATTTTTGGGACTACAGACCAAAACTTCTATTGATGCCAAAAAAAGGTACAAGCACATCACATCTCAAACACATTTCTTTTCTGTTATTGACATTTTACTCCGTTTGAAATGATTCCGGTAAAACATCCCCCATTCGTCTGGAACCCTCCCCGCGTGTGCTTCCCATCCCTACCTTGGCCTGCTTGTAGAAGTGCGGGGCCAGCTCCACCAGCCAGGCGGACTCCACCGCCGTCACGTCCCGCATGTAGTACTTGGAGGTCTGCAGCACCTCGTTAAACACAACCCTGGAGCCAGACACATCAATCATCATCATAATCATCCTCATCATCATCATCATCAGGCTAAGGGATAAAACAGGCAGGAGTATCATATCAAAAGAAGACAGCCTGCAGTGCACCCTAACGGGGATATAAGAGCACACCCTTTGAATTACCAATGTGCATGAATTGTGCTATGGGAATAAACCTGCTTTGCCTTGCCTTAGGTTCGACTACTACGGCAGGCAGGCAAGTTTAGCTGGCGATCAGCAAGTAAGCAAATTAAACACATGACTGCCTTAAGGTTCTTTTCCTTCCACACATAAATAGACTGGGGAGGGGAGGTGAGGGTGCTCACCACTTAGGAGGCTTCTCCCCATAGATGACAGAGTTGGGGTGGATATGCAGCTCGCGGTCATCGCGCAGGGTCCTGGAAAAGGGCAAGAACGAGGGAGTGTTTAATGAGAGGGAGAGGGGGTGTAGGAATAGAACCAGAGCAGAGAGGCAGAAAGATGCTTTTTAATCTTAATTTGTGTTCACTGAGTAAATGAGAATATAATGGGATTGAGACCTACAGTTAAACCATGAGGGACCCTGAACTGAACATTAACTAACTCAGAGGTGCCTTTGTCAGGGCGCGGAAAACATGATGAACCCAGATACCCACCTGTAGGATCCAGAGTGGTGCAAGCGGGCAGCATTGGCAAAGAATCCAGCCACTATGCACCTGAGGATCACATCCGGGTCACCTGAACAGATGAATACAACCAATCAGCACCTCTTAGGACACACCGCAACAAAATAACAAACAAACAAGAAGAGATGATAAAAGAGGAAGAAAGGGATAAAGGGGGAGGGGGGAGAGAAAGAGAGAGAGAGAGAGAGAGAGAGAGAGAGAGAGAGAGAAAGAAAGAAAGAAGTGCAGACCTTCGCTGGAGGTGCGTGGCACCTTGAACTTGTTCATGAGACGCCTGAGCTGCTCCCGGACCGTCACGGCCCGCATCAGGCCCTTGTAGTTCAGGAAATGATCCTGGCACCACTGGGAACTCTTCTGGTGCTGGGGACACGACACGGATGGCAAACACACAGAGGATCAGAGGACAGGTTGGCTAGTCCAGCCAGACCAGAGGTGACCATGGCTCTACATGACTGGAGTACAGTCTGGAGACTATTTTGCTAGTTGAAATTGTGTCGCATAGAAGATCAGTATTGACAAGGCTATGCCTTAAGCCTTTGCTGAAGACCCCCACTTGACTCCCGCCAATGGTTTCACCTCAGGCCAAAGGATTTCAATGCTGCTTCATCATTTCCCAAATTCTGTTCATGCTGTAACCTTTCCCTGCCACAGTTAACTCTGAGGGGACAACACTCCAGGTCCCACAGCTCTACTGCAGGCTACACCATGCTCTTGAGTCAGGGGGGTAATCATCTGGTATTACTTCACCACATTCCACAGAATACGAATCACAATCTGCTGTGAGACTATCTGCTACAACATTTACTGCCAACGACTCTGCAGTCATCGATCACAAACAATATATTGACATCATTTGAAAAAAAAATCCTTATCCACACATTAGCTTGCTCAGCTGTCAGTCACATACCTTGATGAAGGCCTCATAGACGTTGAGCATTGTCAGATGGTCACCTTCGGCCACTGCAAACTTCCTGTGCTCCCTGGCCTATGGCAAGCAGTGAAAGTGAGACACAAAGACACACAAACATAAACAAACACACACAGACACAAAACCACACACACACGCACAGAAAGACAGACACACAAACGTTCACATATACACAGACACCATCAGCACAGACACACACACAGGAACAGATGGAGCAGTGAATATTGCTTGTGGGAAGGTCACAGACGAGCAGTGTTTTGGTGGGAGACAACAGGGAGAGCATGACAGAGGTCACACGACGGAGGTGGCATTGAACAGCTGCTGCAGCTGGAACTTTACAGGAGGAGTGAACTCGTCCCCAAACATTAAGAGATTAGGCCTCCTTCACGGAGCTCTGCTGACCAGACTGCCATGGTGAACAAAGCCCCGAAACACACAGAGACAATTACAATCAGAGTAGGACACAGAGAAGGAACACGAGCAGGGGGGAATGCACAGACAAACAAGGAACAAAAGCAGCAGAAAGAAAGACACTGTGAAACGAAAGGAAAAGAACTACTGACACTCCTTAACACACACACACACACACACACACACACACACACACACACACACAAACGCACACGGTGCACGGGACTTACTGCAGCTTTCTTTTGATTGGGATGCACTACAAAGATGTTCTGGATCTGCATCATGGCTGCTATGGTGACGATCTCCTTGGAGCAGCTGTAGTTGCCCGACTCCAGCAGCATCTTGGCGAACATGGGGCTCAGGGGGAACTCGGCCATGCGTACGCCCATGGAGTCAGTCAGGCGGCCGTACTGGTCCAGACCTGTGGAAAAACGACAGCAGCAACCGATGATTTTCAATATCTTAAGGAGGTTTAATCAAAGAGAAATACACTTGTTAAAGTAAAAAGTGTAATCTAATTTTTTCAACTCCTTTGTTTTATATTAACATGCAATGAGAACATCATGAATGGGCATCAGTTGTTTTATATGCCTATATAAATTAACATATTCAAATACAGCTATATATTCATAGATATGCAAAGATTTTACTACATTTCTATCCATCATGTATTTGGCGTCAGACCATTTAAATAATAATAACAGTTACAGTAAACAACACAGTATTATCTCCTCACCTCCGAGTGCATAGAGTAGCTCCAGGGCCTGGACCATTGACTGGGCTGGAGGAGGCTGAGAACATAAGAGACACAGATATGATTCACTGATCTGGGACATCTACCCGCACATACAATACAACCACAACCGCAAGACTCACAAAGGTTGGAAAATAATATAAGTGTAAAACGTCACATTTAAGCTGCTGTATGTAACTTTTTTAGTGGTGAAGCATCGTGTATCGTCAATATTAGTGATGGTCACCTCAATCAGAAAAACAAAACGATCTCTGGGTCTTTGCAAGGCTCTGTGATCCGCAACTGAACTTGAAAACAAGGCCTAAGTATATAAACCAATCATGGAACTTCCACAGAGTTGGGCATCCCCGCCACTCCCTACAGTGGCAAGAAGGGCCAGTATTGTGTCCAGGAGCTTTGGATTGAAGCTGTGCTGCGTACCGACAGGAAGCTGAAGCGCAGCACGTTATCTATTCCCAGAGCCTTCAGCTGCAGGATGACCGGTGCCAAGTTGGTGCGCTGCATCTCAGGCACCGTGGACGCAGGCAGCTTCTCATAGTCCTCCTCTGGAAACACACACACACACACACACACACACACACACACACACACAATGTCAGAAAGACATAAAAGGAGTACTTTTATCATAGTTGTCTGTGCCATTTCATCATTGTTTTCCCAGTGGTTTGGCCTTCTGTGGTCTCACCTGTGTAAAGTCGGAAGCATTTCCCTGGGCGGTTGCGTCCACCCCGACCAGCCCTCTGGGCAGCCGAGGCCTTAGAGATGGGGGTCACCACGAGCGACTCAATGGCCGATTGGGGATTGTAGGCCCTCAGCTTGACAAACGCACAGTCAATGACGAACACCATCCCGTTGATGGTGATGGAGGTCTCAGCAATGTTAGTTGCAACCACCACCTGAACAGAAGGGAAACTATTTTAATAAAAAAATCGTTTGCCCACAAAAGAAATTCTGTGATTATGAAAGACAGATTCATCAGTTTTCTCTTCAGTTGATATCAGAGCTTGCTCTGTGGGTTTGACTAGTATGTATCATTCACGGTCTAATTAAATAGTCGTCACTCCAACTAGTATATCTTCACCAATTACAATCACTATTTCTTCATCCTGAAATACATTTCCATAACCTCAAGGTTTATGTACACTAAAGGTTCGCAGATGTAACACAACAGAAAATAAAACTATTGCAAAGTGGGTCGGCTCTTCTGCAGCATTGAAGACAGTTCACCTTGCGCACTGAAGGGGGCATCCTTTCAAACACTTTCATCTGCTCGGTGTAAGGGAGTCCAGCGTACATGGGCAGCACTCGCAGGTGCTTTTTCATGCCGTAGCGGGAGAGCGTTCGCGCCTGCTCCGTTAACATGGATACCACTTTCTCCACTTCCTCCTGGGGGGTTAGGGGTTGGGGGGGGGGGGGGGGGGGGGGGGGGGGGGGGGGGGTTGCAAAATACAACAAGGTTGGACATCTCATAAAACAATCATCGTCTTTATTGAGAGGCCGGAATGTCTTGTTGCAGTGATCCTCTATTGCTTGCTCCTATGCACTCTCCCAGAACTGACAGAGCTCACTAACCTGTCCGGTGAGAAATGCCAGCACATCTCCATCTTCCTCAGTCTCGTGAATCTTCAGCACCGTCTCCACCGTGGCCTTTACATAATCAGGGACAGGACTAAGGGGGGGGGGGGGGGGGGGGGAGAGAGAGAGAGAAAGAGAGCGACAGAGCGAGAGAGAAAGAGAGAGAGAGAGAAAGAAAGAAAGAGGGGGGGGAGGGGGGGAGAGACATGTGTGTGTGGGAGGGGGCGTGTTGGTTAGGACAAAATGCCATACACTGCTAAATCTCAAATTATCAAACATTCAGTATTGCTTAGATTCATGGCACTTGGGTGCAAATAAAATACACCATTCAAATCTGGACTGAAACATAATGGATGTACTGTCTGGCACTATGTGAAAACCAAGCGCAGAAAGATGAGCCAAAAAGAGAAAAAGGTAACAAAAGCAGCCCAGCCAGGGCAAACACAGCACATTCAAACTGAAGTGTCTGAGCAACTTATGTAGTCCACACACACTCCAAGAGCTCTGGACAAAAATGTTCCTTCCTTTCGCTCTTCAGCTTCATGAAAGGGCTGAAAAGAGAGAGGCTCAATACCTGACAGTATAAAAGACATCCACGGGGAAGGTTCGGCCCTCAACTGTAAGAATCCCACAGGTATCTTTACTGGGGTCTCCTGAATCATTCAGATTGAAGAACTCCTGAAATTTCTGGAAAATCATATCCACAATTTTTTTTTTTTTTAGAAATCAGAAATGGAACATATGAATTCACATACCTGTTCTCAGTTTCAGTCTAATCTGCCCAAGATGTCTTCTATCCACAAAATGCTACATTTCTACCAAGGCAACCACTGTGTAACCCTTTCAGTCATAATGCATGTCTATCTGCCTAATATCCAAATCATTTTTATTTAATAACAAGCTGCAAACTTTCCTGTGTTAACCCACCGCAAAATCTCTTCAATGTATTTGAATGACTTCTGCCCCCTCCCTCCTTAGGCCCCTCTACCTCACAGTGCATCTGCATTCATCTGAACTCATCTGAATAAATCACCTTGGCATCCAGGGTAGCAGATGCAACGATCACTCGTAAGTCCCTCCGCTTCTTCTGAATCTGTCACAGGGCAGATGGAGAAAGGGCTTTATGGACAGCTTGCAATGTTTTCCTTTTATATGTTGCAATTAAAATCAAATCTGCCTATGCCATGGCACAAGTACAAAGTCACCTTTTTCAAGAGTCCAATGGCAATGTCTGTGTACAATGTTCTTTCGTGAGCCTCATCCAACATAAGGACACTAGGACAGGACAACAACACAATCAGTATCCAGACAGACTTCTCAGGCAGCCTGTTCAGATGCAGTTCAAGACCTCGCAAATGCATTCGAATGCATGTGACTCAAATAACTTGCGTCTACATTTTTTGTCAGTATGCATTTGTGATCATGATTTAAAGGAGATATGATGGTATGAGGGCGTTTTCACTTTTTTTATGAGGAACTGAGACAACATTTTACTCTGGTTGGAAAGTAATGTTGGACTAGCCTGCAAGCTCTCACCTGTATTTCTTTAGCAGAGGATCTGCCATCATCTCCCTTACCAACATCCCATCTGTCAGGAACTGAAAGACACAGACAGCTGTCAGTAAATAGGTGGGCTATATCTAGGTCTCAGGTTTTTCAGACTACTGTAAATTACATAAATGGCATTTCCCAATAAACTTTATCAGCGCTAACCACAGTAATCGGTTTAGGTCCTCAATATGCAATGAACATGCAAAATCAGGGATATCAGCCTCTTTGAAAGTGTCCTGACTGATTAACACCATCAGCTAAGGCTGAAATTGTAGTCGCTGGTCTGAGCTTAGAACTCCAAGAAATAGAACCATGTCAAAAATGTGCTCCAAAACCGTATCGCTTCCAGCAGCATAATAAAAGAAGCATTGTAAGTCCAAGGCATCATTCATAGTGGCAGCATTTTGGAGGAGCAGTACCATTTTGCAAGAGAGGTAATACCTTTATTCGAGTGGCATTGGGGTCGGAGCAATCATCAAACCTGATGGTGTAGCCAACCTCATGCCCCAGCAGTGCCCCGCGTTCCTCTGCCACGCGGTTGGCCACCTTGTGGGGCAAATGCATTGAGACTCATTACATCAGCCCAGCTGGGAAATTGAGGGTAAATCGCATTCACGTCAGTGGCAAGAACAGAAAAATACTTACAGATGTAGCTGCCACTCTCCGAGGTTGAGTCACCCCTATCACCTTTCCTTCTGCGGCCCAACCTGCCTCTAAGAGATACTGAACAAAAGGAAAAAATGTATGATGGGCATGTTTCTGAAATCTCAATAAAACATTGTAGGCACCTCATCAAGTTTTACATCAGTGGTGGTAACCAAAGTATGGGACTTAAACAGCCAACTTTAGGTCAAATTTTGAATTGAAGCTCTCTTACAGTTAAGTAGCCTATAACTAACCTAATTGGTGATGAGGTTATAGCCTACTTCTTACTTATACAATATGGTCAGGGCCTAACGTTTAGCCTGTATGTAAGAAGGGATAGCTAGCCCATAAAAAACAATGTTTGAGAAAAGCTATGCAACAGCTGACGGCAGGCGTTTATTTTTAAGTTAAGTATGCAATGAGGTGGGTGTCTCAGTCTTTGCACCATGGTTGTGGTGGGAGGGGAAGCGTATTTTTTCAAATTATTATTATTGCTGGTGAAGAAAGTTTGGGTATCACTGTTTCATATAGACACCGCTTCAGAGTAACTGCACCAGACATCTTCTAGGATTTTTTGACACCATGAAATGATTGAGTGAAGATACAAACCTGAGGTATTTGTGTGCTTTTCCCACATCCTGTCTCTCCAACAATGATCACGGTCTGATAGCTCTCCAAGAGATAGAGGATATTGTTTCTGTGCTAAAGAGAGAGTGAGAAGGGGAACCATCCGTAAGTGTGTGAGGTCACCGAGGATAACAGCACCCCCTTTGCGCAATCTTTACATTGTTAATTAGCCATTCGCTCTAATTGGTACATTTCAATGAAAAGATAGACTGTGACTCCACACTAATAACACGAATTTCATTAAACAGCCATGGTAGCAATGAAAGCGAAAACACGCAAATACCTTAAAAACGGGAAGATTCTGACGCTGCTTCTCGATGGACAGCGCAGTGTGCGGGTTGTAAATTACTGGGGAGCCAGTGGTCTCGGTCGTTAGCTCCCGCTCCTCCGAAATACCCGGAGCATCGGCTCCTGTATCATGACATAATCAGAAGAGATCAGATGTACAACACAGTCTGGGATTCGTAAAACTGTTATGAAGCAATGTCCTTTAATTATCTTCATTGACAGATTAGCTTGGCTAGCTGAACTTGAGGAGGACGCAGCTAACTCGTGTCAAACAATTCATTCACACTGTTAAGTTGTCCTCGTTATCTTGTTGAGACCATCGACAAGGTGTATGAGACTCCTCAGGACAGGGGTCCTTGATTAACTGTGTAAGATAGGTTTGACCACAGCATCCTTGCTGAGGCAACGTTACTGAAATTGCGCAGACCTAGCGTGAAGGAAAATCGGTTTGTGCAAACAGCACTGCAGAGGTGCCACCAAACCATGAAAGCGTCTTTCTTGGTGAACTACAGCACCACTTATTAAACTTATTTATGTTTTCAGTGATGCGAGGATAAATAATATGATTCCGAACATGCAGACGCTATGAAACAACGCACAACTTAATTATCGTTTGATGTATTTTCATCTTACCGGGTTTCCAGAATTTCATCGTGGACGGGGGCGCCGCCATCTTGAAACTGACGTCACATTCTTCAAAACTTTATCATAACCCACAAACAAAACGAATACATCGTTGACACTCATGTCCCGTTTTATAATAATGTCGCTGATTTTAAAGAAAATAATTGATACTCAATGTAAAATTGTAAGTATTGCTTTTGAATAAAACTCTTCCTGAGCTACTTGTCCGTTAAAGACCAAAATTAATGCTGTATGGTAATGACATGTCTTCATTGTTCGTGCTATGACTGCGAAGCATGGGCTTCATGAAATAGAAACTAACTGCCTGCATGTTATGTTGGGTAGGTGATGCCACATCTGCACTACTCAACAGTGGTAGTCTCTAGTCTAGACCGTATTCTCATCCCACGTTTGTTGAGACAATTTGACCTCTAGCATAATGCGTTCTCTTCTTTAAAAAACCCTTATTATCAATACAGAGATGACAGCAGAGGTAGAGATATGGTCGCACCCACCTAGTGAACACCTTTTCATAATGCATGCATCCAATAGGAAACAATCTATCTCGGCTGTTCAGTGCCCCGAAATCTGAACTCTTCTTTTTTCCCTAACTGGTTTATGACTGACTTTACATGGATGAAGTCGTGTAGCAGACGCTTTTTTCCAAAGCTACGTACAAAGGAGAAAAACAATCAAGCTATGAGCAAGAGACCTAGTGTAACAATGAACACTACTTTACAAAAGGAATAAAACGTGCAGGAATGTAACTACTGTAAGTGCAATTTAAGTACTATAGAATAGCATACAGATGTCTAATTGCATGTCTAAGTTTCCTCTACACTACCACAGGGAAAAAAACAGACCATGATCTCAAAGACAATCATGGGTAGCTTAATGGTCCCATGATATAAGGGAACATTTAGGAGCAGTGAGATAACAGGTTAGGGCGGACCACTACACTACAAGTTATACCCGCCAGCTTCTTTTCTTTCTTTTTTTAAGTAATATGGAGGGGACATGTGCATAGGGAAGGGTAATTGTAGGGTGTGGTTGAATTTGGCTTCTGGCAGATGCTGATTTTACTCAGACAGATTTACTGTGGGCAATTGTACTTCCCATATTACAGAGCAACACTTTGTCTTTTATAAAATGTGGGACAAAGTCCATGTTTAATGCAATTCCCAAAAGATTTCCATCAGAAAATACAGTCTTTCAAAAGCCGTATGTATACCTGGTACAGTAAATCATTTGCTTGCAGTTAATACACTATAAAATACTGAGATGTATGTTACATCAAACAAGACATAACAGAAACATACAAATAAATCAGTTTAATACATTGAGGATATGATAAAATGCATATTTTACAGAATTTATACACTGTTTAAACAGACTTATCGAGACCGATCTGGTAAGACTATTTGATTTGGAAGCTAATCGTGAAAAACTAAATTAAGTTAAATTAAGTTATTTTCTCCTGCTAAATACAATAGTGTCATTCACTGGAAAAAAAATCATAAATCATGGCAGTGCACAGGACAGTTTTAGCTTAAAATTCAGACACAATGACCAAGGACTCTAAGATGGCCATTTTACTGAAGGTACCCACAATGCACCTCTTTCTCAAGGATCCTATGTGCTGCAGGTGACGAATCCACACCTTGAAGCTGAAAGTTCTGCATATTCTTACATTTTACACTGAGGAAAATGTCTCTTGTCTTGCTCTACCACACACTGTTTTTTCCAGAGGTCATCAGTCATAGTGTAATGCCGTGTAAAAGATTATCCATACCACCTGAAATAAAACAGTGAATGGGGATAAATGTTAAATTCAAGATCACTATACTGTTCCTTACTTTGTCAGGTTATCGGGGTTACAGGAAGAGAAACAACGGTGCATTCTAATCAAGCTTAGTCACAGTGGGAAATGTGTCATGACTATTTAAAGCATCTACACAGAATCTCTTACTTTTCAACTTCTCAAAAGGAACACCCTGAAATGGAAATAATCCACCTTCATAATAAAGTATATTATGTACCCTAACCTTAAATTGTAGCTCAGAGTTTCAACAGATAGCTTGTTTATAATCTGAGCATCTGTAATAGGTGTATAGGGACCAGCCAATTAAAGTGTGACCGTAGTCCCTTAATTCATCAAGCATAGCGAATTTGAGAGCTTAAAACCCAGGAAACATTTGGAATATGCAAAACATATTATGAATTACCAAACATAGAATAGCTAGACATCCAGCATTACACAATGATAAAGCAGATGCATTACTCAGAATATGAAGGTAGGTTTCTCAATAATTACATCATGTTCAGTCAATTCAGTCAATAGGAGTATAGTCAAAAGTTTGTTTAGACTACAAACACATTCATGTTGTTTAGCCATCTTTTTGTTGCTATTTGTGACACGTTTGTAGTATCAACAACCCTTCTCCATGAATATTTTTACTTCAGGGTTTATAAAAGCCTTTGTTTTTCTTTGGGCACAAACTTTCCAGACCAAAACAAAGCCACATTGAGTGACAGCATTTAGGCCCACAAGCTGAACAAAAACGGTGATGTACCCCACATGCAATGCTGAACAATAACAAGGTCCCACTGTTTTGGAATAATCTTCCTTGCACTGAACACAACATAGCTAAGAAGCTACTTTAGATGGACTGATAGACCCCTTTTGATCGACTGAATTATTAAAAGATTAGTGCCAGGTTTAGAGTTGAAGCCTGAACTGAAATGTCACCTCTCTCATAGGGTCCACCAGACAGTATCACCCATCAATGAGCCAGTGGGTATTACATTTACATAGGTAAACTAATGTATGGGGGGTCAAGTAATTGGAAAAATGTAGAAAACACAGACAACTTTACCATCATAGCCAAAAGTGAGACCATAAATATTATTGGAAACTGGATTTATCTACCTTGCTATTTAGGACTCGAAAAAGAGGATCGAATAGAAAACAAACATATGCTTACATTGCTAATCCCACAAATCCTTTCAGCGGTGCAATACCCCATATTACTCCGAGAATAATTGCAATGATTTGCCTGATCCAGTAGATCACATCCAAGAACTCATCCTGTGAAGCAAAAAGAAAGGTTAGTTTTGTTATTTTATTTTATTATCAATGAGTCTTAAAAGAAAATATTAAACTAAAGGTCCTCCCTCACAACACTCCGTTTTACTGCTCCAGTCTATAATTACTTCGGGTCTGTTTAATCATTAGATTGTACTCCCAAGGTTGTATGTATTGGGGGGCATGCCAGCCTACCAAACATATCTCTGCATGAGCTTTGTATTTCAGTTAATGTGGTCTTGGTTGTAAGCACCTCCTTGGTCGTGGTATTTGACAACAACTTCACAAATTCCCACTTCAGCTTTGTAAATATTTAACGTTAATGTTAGCTATGAAATGTGTAGCTGAGCCAGAGAAATGCTTGTTAGCATATATAGGACCAAATGTCGGGTGTTTCACAACCCCCATGCCGGAACAAATGCTAAAGAATCTCCTAGTAATATTATGCGTCGCCTAATAAGGAGAGACCCCAACTTTGAGATCTTGCGTTAATCCATTCACGACCTCCCACGTCAGATGATCTGACAGCAAAATATAGTAGCTACGCAAGCTAACAAGCTAGCTAGACAACTAACGCACCTAACCCAGTTCTGCCACGAACAAGCTAATATCAAAAACAAGTTAAAAAAAAAAAACAATTCTTGGGGGAGAAATTGTTTTTCTAGATTTTGCTTTTTCAATCACACGGATCATAATTACCTTCTCTTCCCATACAGCGTTAGAATTGAAGGCTTTGCTCCATGTGGACTGCTTCACTCCACCGTTGGCGAGATGAACTTCTTCTTTCTTTTTTGAGCTGTTCGTCATTCTCTGGAACTGCCACTGGGTATCGCTGAATCCTTGAACAGAGCAACACAATTTTAGAAATTGTGCAAAATATCTCCGATTCTACTGAGAAGCGGTAAAACTCGGAATAAATGCACTGCTGACTCTTCAGATTGGTGTCGAAGATCTACAAGCCGCACTGTTCAGGCATGCGCAGAGTCCATTTGACCCTAGGCCGAGAGCCAATGATAAAATGCGACGTCCACGCACGCTCAACGCACTGGAGTTTGTTTGAACGTCTCTCAAATTAAATAGCGCCATCTGCAGTTGGAAGACGGACACTGGATGTGTGAATTAATTAATCAATAAATCAATAAATGACACATGAGCACATGAATGAATAATATACTGTATATATTATATACATGATGTTCTGTTTTTTCACAATTTCATTTTTATCATCATGTTATCGGGTGAATAGTGAAGGCTTTACTGCGACGGTCATTTTCATTAGTGTAAAATAAAATAAAATAAAGAGGACCACACAAAAAGCCTTACTAAACTATATGTAATCTTGTGACGTCGATATTTGGTCATCATTGCCATACATTGCCATTTGCCATTTGGTCATCATAGCCATACATGGGCTAATCGATGTGAAGTGAAGACGAGTTTCAAAGGTCGCAAAAGCATCCTTATGCCCATCAGTAAAGTTGGGGGAAAGATATAGGCTATACTCATAGGCTGTGAAAACTATTTAGGCTACAGGTCCTTTGCAAGAACTTAATGGACTCCATAAAGTATGCTGACAAGTCTTTAATCCGTAACCTTATTTTATGATCCTCAGTAATATTAACAGCCCGCATTATTTTTCCATTAATAACACATTTATAAAGTTTTTTTAATAACAGTCCCACATACCCACTGAACACTCATCTCGGATTGGTAACTGTCTGTGACTACAAAATCACTTTGAAATTTGAAATTGATGGTCCAAGTTTGAAGATTATCTGCACTGGACAGAACAAAGGGGATGACTGTGTTCACATAACTAACTTCACCTCTGAGTCTGTCCATGAGCTCATGCCGACCAGAGGTTTGGTAGCCAGTGACGCTCTGGATCACGTGTCCCAACCCTAGGTACGTACGTCGTAGTTTCTTTTCCCTTCTCTTTCAGCCGAGATCGATTCGTAATAAACAAGAACTAGGGGGCCATTGTCGCTCCCCCGCCCTGGTGGCCAATATCACATTTACAACGAGCACCTAAGAGAGAAGTTCCACCTCACTTCAGTTGGCATCAAAGGGTACCTAAATCTCCTATTAATTATTTATTTACGTGTTCCACTGGTGAGCTTGCTGTTTGTTGTCGATTTCTTCTGCCACATCTGCTGGATCAAGTGCACGGTAAGTTAGATCTGTGTTTAACATGCGTAACACTGTTTCTGTGCAGCAACTGGGACTAAGTTATAATCGCAAGCTAGCTAACATTGCCTTCGTACTGCTACGCAGAGCCAATTTAGCTAGTTGACTGGCTACATGAAGTCGCTTGTGTAAAATGGCGACAGTAGGTGGGGGGCGCCGAGTCTGATTTTGGGGTATAGTGTTTTTCGATCATTTCGATTAGGTTGGTTAACTATGTTTGCGAGGTCCGTGATATCACTGCCTCCGAGACTGAAACTTCAGCAGATGGGCACCACGCGCTTGTTTTGCTCCAAGCATTAATATCAGGGTTTCCGATGTTGGTTTCAACGGGATGTTACCCCGTAACCACACAAAACATCTCCCTGAATTTAATACACCCCACACTCTTTCACCAAAACGACAGACACACGAGGTTGCCACAACTTCGTTTTAGGTAGGAACCACAATGCATGATTGATAGTGTACACATAAATCACGCTCTGTTGCTTTTGTTTGCAGATAGTGGATGCCTCAAATTTTGATTTGTCTGGCTGCATACATTTATTATTTTACTTCATAAACATTAAAGAATGTCATTATTTAAGAGTAAGTTGTTTACCTGTTTGCCCTAAAAAAAACTGTATGTCTAGTAAGTGTTTTCGAAACTTGCATGTTGTTTGTGACAGTTTTGAAATGTTATGATGTAAGGGGTCTTCTATAAGTCTTCCTCTGCATCCATAGGGTGTCACTTGGTCGATTATTTTTTCACCGAACTTTTAACTGAGGGACAGGGTTGCTTTGCACAGACCACAAATGTGCCCCACAATGGATCCTATTAATCTCTGTTATGACATGCCGCCTGCCACACCCCCTATATGATTGTATCTTAAAACAAGACAGACATTCGGGGCATTGCACCACCATACTCTCATTCTCTCTCTGGATTGTTGAATGTGATGAACATTATATTAATGAAAAGATCATGACTGTATGGGATACCTACATTTGTGGAACCCCAGCAGTCAAGTGGATAACCCAAATTATTTCACAGGGGTCAGTTCAGGTTTGAGCACTGTAGAGAGATGAGTAGTGATCATGATGACAGACAAATCTGTAGTGAGGGAGATGAAATGTATGCAAATTTTACATTGCATGGGTACTGTACTAGAGTACTTGAATGATAACACAACTAAAAGGAAGCTCACGGCCTCTTTTCCAAATGAGCATATTTGATGCTATGACAACGTACAACTTCTTTTCCAAATGTTTTTTTTTTTTGGATGATATGACCATATCAGATGTATTTTAGGTGTAGGCCTACTCCAGTCAGTGAAGTGGATGGGACTTTTTTTCTTTTTTTTTTTAGGGCCATACCGCGTTGAATATTTTAGGGGGACAGTGTCACTTTGGAGTGGGACCCGCTGTGAGCCTCCATCCCTGCTCCATGTACTGTCATTTCAGAACCGTCCAACCCATCCATTGAACCAGGGCCCGGGAGCAGGTTCGATTGATGGCGGACTGCGGCAGCAGTCCTGAGAAGTAGGGGCGCAGGGATTGCGCTCGCTTGTGCATCCTGAGCGCTTGCTCTCTCTCTTGCCCGCTTGTGCATCCTGAGCTAGCGGTTTTGGTCAGCAGGAGCTGGCGTTGCAGTGTCTCGCTGGATAAGAGGCTGTGATGTCAGCCATTTTAGGTTGGACAGCGGAGCGCGTGGTGGTGTGCCGCCATTTTTTCTCCCCCCCCCCCCCCCCCCCTTTCCCTCCCCTGCCCTCCTCCTCTTCCTCTGCCCCCTTCCACCTCTCCCTCCTCCCCTTCCTTTTTTAACAACTGAGCCTTTACGCCTGAGGTGGCCATAGATGGGTCCAAGCTTTCCCTCTCTCCCTCCCTCTCTCTCTCTCACCATTTAAAAAAAAAGAAAAAGGAAAACAGACTGGGTTTCCAAACTGGCTCTTACTGCATACTGGGAGGATTTCTTTAGGGTTGGTTATTTTGTTTGTTGGTTTCGAGCTGCATTGCCAAATGGCTGGGTGAAGGCCTATCTTTTAAGGGTCATTCTTTGAGTGTGTGTGTGTGTGTGTTAGAGTGTGTGTGTGTGTGTGTGTGTTAGAGTGTGTGTGTGTGTGTGTGTGTGTGTGTGTGTGTGTGTGTGTGTGTGTGTGTTAGAGTGTGTGTGTGTGTGTGTGTGTGTGTGTGTGTGTGTGTGTGTGTGTGTGTGTGTGTGTTGGGGGCTGGGTGGCGAATACAGGGTTGGTAGGTATAGCCCTGTCTGTGCACAGGCTAGCCTTAGTGTAGGGACATGGTGTGTTTTCTTGTGGGCCAAGCATAGATGGAAATAAACAGCTCCTGGCTCAAGTGAGGCACTCAATGGCGCACAAACAGAAATAGGGAGAGGGGCTTAAAAATGAGAGAAAGAGAGAGTGTTGCCGGCATAGATGATAGTGTGATGGCGAGGACGACCACACCTTCGAGACACGGACACCGCCAAACGCAGCGCTGAAATAGGAGCAGGGCTGGGACTCTGGAGTCACCGCTCACAGTAGTGTGCGGAATAAACAAGACAGCGAGAGGCAGCCAGAAAGCCTCACTGTGTGTGTTGTGTGTGTGTGTGTGTGTTTTTGTGTGTGTGTAATTCCGTGTGTGGGGTGACTACTACCGGAGTGCTTGTGTGTGTAATAGGGTATGTGTGTGTGTGTATGTGCGAGGGAGAGGGAGTCTTGGGGGTGAGCAGCAGTAGGGTGGGGGGGTGTAGGGGTGGTAGGACGGCCGGTTGCCATGGGGATAGTAACACACCAGTGGCGCTGCCGACCTGTCTCCCAGCAGACCGAGCCGAACTTGTTGAGAGAGGGAAATGGAGTGAGAGTGGGGGAGGGGAGAGCCATGCAGGCGGTCAGGCAAGCAGGCGGATTGTTGGAGTAGCTACAGCCCTCTCTCTCCCTGCTCACCCACTCAAATGGACAAGCACACCAATGTACTCCAAGTCAGTGGGCAGACACTGGTCTTGGTAGAATGTTTTTCAAACGTTCGGCGAGTAAATACATTCAAAGTAGAAGGAGCGCTGACGACTCTTCTCAGAGACGTCGACTCGCCCCGTCACTACCCAGCTTCTAAAATTGGCACCTCTGCCAAGGCGAGGCTGTAGAGACTGGTCAGTGTTATGATTGAGGGACATGCAGGACATGTGACATGGCTTATTTACGTGCTTGGAGGGTACAAAAACAATCCGCCCTGTGCCGGGCCAGTTCTCCTCACGGGGGGGGGGGGCCTAAAATATCAGGGCCTTTTATCCCGCCCCGAATTCAGCAGTAAACAGTGCTAGGGGTTAAGTTTGTTGTTGTTTGTCGGCAGGTTTTTTTTTCTCACTCTTTTGTTTGTGTGTTTGTTTGTAAGAACGGCTTACATGTTAACATGGCTTATGTTAATGATGACTCATTAAATTCTTCCAACGTGGCTGGTGACTAAAGTGCCAAAGCATGTTACTGAAATGACTCGCCAGACTATCCCGGACGCTTCGTGGCGTTGGCTGCTCAAGGTTGGACATGGTCTACTTGGTAACTTTGCTCATAATTATTATTTAATTTTTTTTTAAATGTATCTAGCTGATATTAACCCCCATACCACAAACACTCACACACCACTTTTGCCCCTGAGGTCAGGCTTGCGAATGTTCTGATTTTCAGGAACACGAAGGCCCACGTATCCTGTGATACAGAGGTCAGTGTGAGAGCTTGATAAGACTCGATCAGATTTGGCCAAGGGCTTCATTGGTAGCCATTGTCCCCTTCAGCTTGCCTGCTGGCTGGAGGCTGGCAAAGCACACAAAATTCAGCGCGGCCTCTAGGTTGTCCACTGGCTCCACGGCTCACAGTAGAACATTCCAGAGGCTTCGAAGTACGCCAGAAAGGAGGAGGGAGGGAGGGGGAGGAAGGGAGGGAGGGCGAAAATGGGGAGAGAACGACCGTGTGTGATTGTTGTGGGGGTAGAGGTAGAGAAGCAGCACGGAGGTATGTGTGGGTGTGGGGTGTGGGGTGGGGGTGGGGGGGGGATCAGGGCAGACAAATCTTTGCTGAAACACCTTGCTTCTTCCTCGGCACTGCGACAGTTATCACCCCCCCCCCCCCCCACACACACACACACACACATACACACACTCTCACACATACAGATATACACGCATACAGACACACACTGTCCCCCCAGACACACACACACACACACACACACCAACACTCTCTTGGCCCAGTCCTCCCGCCCATCCCCCACTCGCCTTCTCTCTCTCTCTCCTCCCTCAGGGCTCTGGCCCACGTGATGGATGGTAAGCCCTGCCCACCCCACAACCCTTTTGTGCAGGTCATGTGACTCTCAAGTCTTGGCAGGGCCGTGCCCCCTCATGCAGAACCGAGTGGCAGTAGGGTAGTAAGGCCTAACGGAAGGGCAGTTCCGCCACAACCAAAGACAGGACGCGGAATATTTCATTGTCGAGTGCGGGCCGCAGTCTCTTCTGTCTCCAACCCGTCTGCTGGCTCGCCCTTCGTGGGCAAGCGCCCACCTCACGCAATAAACCTCTCGCGAATACAAGACAAAACAGCCAAGACCAACAAACAGAACGACAAACATTTTTTTTTTTAGATGTTTGTGTGTCGCCAGACTTCTGACATTGATCACAGGAAGATCAGCACTGGTTTCGCTCCTCTCCGTCGCAACAGCAGTAGGTTACAGAGTCCAAACCCCCCAGTAGAGGTTATTGGCTCTGCACTCAGTACCATTCAAGCCTGCTGGGGTGTTTGTTAAAGCACTCCTCTGTGTGCTCTCTTTTTGAGTTTGCCATACCCATACCCCCCCTCCCCCCTCTATTTTTGCTCTTTGTAGGTGGCTTGGGCAAGAAAAGCTAGAGGAGGTAGTTATGAGTCTCTCGGGCCTCTCCGGCTGTACCACATAGAAGTGAACTGTGTCAGCTAACCAACAGATGTCTTTGCAAAAGCCCAAACTGTGCCACACTCGAGGCACAAGCCTGTTAGTCTGGTAAGGCCTCACTCAAAGGCCTCGTCAAACTTAAGAGCTCTTCTCTCCCCCAATTCCATACGGAACGCATTCATTTTGATTCTCCAGAGTAGACTCCAACAGAAGGCTGAAGCACTTGAGATCACATCTTGATGCACTTGCTGTGAGGAAAACGGAGAGCACCCTGTTAGTAGTTGTCGTGTCAGTAGCAGAAGCTAAAAGGAAAGCAAGTGCAAGGAAATGCTAGTCCTGAATGCATCTTCCCCCCCCTCCTCAGTGCTGGACAAATGTGCATTACTCATATGCAGTCTATCTCCGCCCCTATCCCTGTTGCTGGGAAAAACCTGTGCCGGTTAAATCTACCGTAAACTTACTGTTGGCAGACCAACTGACCGTGTTTGGATGCCTCAAACTAAGATTAGAGTTAAATGGTGGTGACCTATATTTTTTTGCATAGCCAGGCAGCTGTGAGTGAGGCGGAGAAGGTGTGTGGAAACTGGCGAAGGCAGAATGGTCATTGGTCTGTCATGATCTAGTTGTTGTGTGGGAAGGGCTATCCAGATGAGCACGTCTTGTTCACAGCGCTCTGTGATTTTAGCAGATGCGCCCAGACCTTTTGGTGGTGGGGGTAAGAATATGCATTGTCTATTGCAGACAACTAACCAGTGGGTCTAAAAGTTTGTGTGCATTTGTGGTATTGGGGTTATTCCCTGCACTTTATTATTTTCTGAATAATAATAAGTGTGTGATCTCATCTTATCATACAGGTTGGTTAAGGGCAGTCCTTCTGAACAGTGCTTTCCAGGGTGTCGTGGTGGTAGCAGTCGGGGGAAGGGGACAGAGGTCACATTCGAGCTTCTAACAGACAGAATGAGAGGCCATGAAAGAGCTTTGTGAAGTCTCTGTTGTCTAGGAACACATCCACATTCAAGTCAGGTTCTGTGGATGGGATAAGTGGGGATTTAGTCGTTAAGTGACATAAATAGATCACTGGAGTGCGTTCAGCCTGGGCCCACAAAAGCTCAATGTGTTTTAACACCCCATTCTTATATTCAATGCTGGGTCAAATGCTTAGCTACTGACAATCACATATAGTTTTGTGGTGAGGAGATTATGATGTTACCATATTTGTTTTTGTTTTGTTTGGTATTTGATTATTTGTTTTTGTTTGTTTGTCTCACCCTAACTATACAATATATTCTAAAGTTGTACTGATATAATTGTGGTATTCAGGGAATTAATATCTAATAATCTTCTACTTAATAGTAATTCCACTTTAATTGTTCCCCCAGTGACTGTGGTTGTAGTATAATTAATATTTTTAATTCACACTTAGTTAATCACTTCACTCTGCTCTTATTCCACAGGTTTCTTTATTGATGCCTGAATCACACCTAACAACAAGAGACACAAACTGATGGATTGACTGGCCTGGAAGCCAGGTAGCATCGCAGACCTGCCTCTATGGCCCACCCATAACTCCGTCAACTACCAAACTGCAAGTGTACAGAAAAAGTCTTCTAGTCTACCCAGCTTCTTGGCTCAAGCCATGGCTAGCAAGCGGAAGTCGACCATTCCTTGCATGATCCCAGTGAAGACCATTCATTTGAGGGATGAGCTTGAGCAAGACCTGTCTTGCCTGACTAAGGACAGTGCCTACCCATCCAGGGAGGACATGTACAGTCAGGGTTACTTTGACCTTGGCGAGTCTTCCAGGCACGACTCGGGTGACGCCCTGAAAGATGGCGGCACTTACACCTGCAGGCCGTGTAACTTTGAAACCCTGGACCTGAACCTCTTCCTGGATCACGTCTACAGCGGCCATCCGGAGTTCCGGTCGGACCCCAGCTTCCACTGTGTGGACTGCGGGGTGACTGCGGCCAAGTTCGAGGGCCTGGCCCTGCACAATGCGCGGGTTCACCCGAGCACGGTCACCACGACGCTGCAGCTGAGAAAGAGGGACCGGAAGGTCATCGTGGAGCAGAGTATCATCCTGGGCCCCGGCGACAGCCTCATCTCCAAGGAGTCTGAGATCTCTATTACCAAGACGCCCATCATGAAGATGCTGAGGGGGAAATCGGAGCATCCTAAGAGGATAGTGGTTTCACACTCCGTCGCGGACGACTCGAGGCTGGAGGCCGTGTCCAGGCCAGCCGAGAAGAAAGACCCCCCTACCATAACTGTTACACATGTGCCCACTATCGTCCACAATGGTTCAACAAGCAAAGTGACATTACCGTCCGCCATACAGATCGTCAATGGCTCCGGAGCACTTCCTATTCTCAAGACCGCCGTCACGCAGGTGGTGTCGGTGGTCCAGAACCGGAACTTCCATCATCAGTCTGCGCCCATCACCGTCTCCTCCTCACCCGCCTCCTCCTGCATCTCCGTCTCCAGCTCCAAACACATGCCCAAGGTCATGATCCCTCTCAGCAGCATTCCCACGTACAATGCTGCCATGGACAACAGCAGCTTCCTCAAGACGTCCTTCAGTAAGTTCCCCTACCCAACTAAAGCGGAGCTCTGCTACCTGACCGTGGTCACCAAGTACCCCGAAGAGCAGATCAAAATATGGTTCACGGCTCAGAGGCTGAAGCAAGGTATCAGCTGGTCGCCCGAGGAGATCGAGGACGCTCGGAGGAAGATGTTCAACACGATCATACAGACAGCGCCCTCATCTGGTCAGCACCATCAACAGCAGCACACAGCACGCCATACCCACCACGCCCATCAAACCATCACAGTCCTGCCCGCCCACCTGGGCGCCACCGGCATCCCCCACATCCTCCAGGGCAGCCTGATGAGCCAGGGAGGGGTCATCGTCACGCAGCCCATGATGGCCAACGGCATCCAGGTCAGCAGCGCTCCAATGGCCTTGGCAGTCACTCCCAAGCCCCAGAGCGCCACCAAGCCGATGATGCAGGCCAGGCCTGCCGCCGCCCTGGTGGCCGATAAAGGAGTCAGCATGGTGGTGGGCACAGTGGGAAGCAGCAGCAGTCTGAATTACACGATCAGCAGCAGTAACGCCGGTGGGAGCAGCAGTAGCCTCAGCAGCTCCAGCAGCATCATAAGTAGCGCAAGCAGCAGAAGTTTCAACAGTAGCAGTGTGAGTAGCAGCAAGACTAGTGTGATTAGCACTGGTGCAGGCACCACCACCACCACCAGCGGCCATGGCAAAACTAGCATCAACATTAACAGTAATGCCAGTAACACAACTAAAATCAATAACACCAACAAAAGCACTGAAAACGGCAAGAGCGCAGCAAATAGCAAAAGCCCTGCACCCAGCACCACAAAAACCAAAACTAACCAGGATGCCAAGATAGGCAACAATGGTAAGGACAGCAGCAGCAGCAGTAGCAGCAGCACTGTGAAGAGTACTAATGATGGCAAAGCCTCTCCTGACATCAAATCTAGCACTGACAGCAAAAACAGTACTGACGCCAAGAGCGACCGTAAGGCTGACGGCAAAAGCAATGGTACCAGCCCCACCACCAATGCCATCACCACAAACACCAACTCAAACAGCACCTGTGCCACAGCCGCAGACACGGCAACATCCACTACAGTCACCACCAACAGTGGTAGCAGCAGCAGCAGCAGCAGCAAGAAAGGAGAGACAACAACGGCGGCAGCCTCGTCACCAACCCCCAGCTCTCGCACCCTTCCCAGCACCAGTTTCCTGGATCCTAATTTCAAGCAAAACAAGAAGTCCCAAGAGCAACTTGCCGCCCTGAAGGAGAGTTTCCTCAACAACCAGTTCCCCAACCAGGACGAAGTGAACCGGCTCACCAGCCTGACGGGCCTATCCGTGCGCGAGGTGCGCAAGTGGTTCAGCGACCGGCGCTACCACTTCCGAAACCTAAAAGGCCCACGGACAAGTACGGGGGGTCAAGCTTCAGCCACAGATAAAAGTGCCTCCCCTGCTCCTGCGTCCTCAGATGCGGCATCATCCGCCGCAGACAGACCCAAAACACCCCCGCCGACACCGGTAAGCCCTCAACAACAGCAGCAGCAGACCACGTCCCCCACCACGCCGTCACGGCGACCACCTCGGCCCCCGTCCCCCGATTTCACGGCCATCCGGTATAAAGAACGCGAGCCCCACCAGCTGGTCGCCCTTGAGGCCAGCTTTGCACAGGATCCCGAACCCTCCTCTGAGCAGGTGGACCGGCTGAGGCAGGAGACCAAAATGACACGGCGGGAGATCCACGGGTGGTTTGCGGAGCGACGGAAAAGAGCTGCTGTCGAGAAGAAGAAGGAGGATGCTGAAAAGGCCGATAAGGAGGAGGCAGAGGCCATCGTCGGCGAGGAAGGGGAGAAGAGTGAACCCGTGAAGGAGGAATCGGAGGAAAAGATGAACACCGACGAGCAATCGGGAGACGCGTCGTCTCAACAAGGAAAAGATGAGAAACAGAAAGAGGATTCCCCTAAAGTCAACCCCATCAAGATAAATCTAAAAATGCTCAAAGTGACTGAATCCAACGGGAAAGATGGTGAGGGCAACCCGCCGGCCCAGAGTGATCTTCCAAAAACACCCACTCCGGCTGCCCCAACATCGCCAATCCCTATTCCCTCGACCCCGTACCGCGGCAAGAAAACAGCCGACCAGCTTCACGCACTGAAGCTAGCCTTTGCTCGCACCCAGTGGCCAGGCAGCCCGCAGTACGACGAGCTGATGGCTAGAACAGGCCTCCCGAGACCCGAGGTAGTGCGCTGGTTCGGCGACTGTCGCTACGTCCTCAAAAACGGGCAGCTGAAGTGGCTCGAGAGCTACCAGGCCATAGTGGAAGAGGAGGACTTCCAGAAGGCCAACCTGGATGTGCTGAAGGAGCACCTGGAGGCGCACGGGAAGCTGGAGGAGACCCAAGCGAAGGAGCTGGCTAAGGCCAGCAGCCTGACAGAAGACCTTGTTCGCCGGTGGTTCATCAACAAGGCGCCACTGCTGCTGGCGTCCAAGGAGGGAGAGAAGGAAGGCGGGACAGCGGCGCCACAGAAGGAAGACGGGACAGTGGTGCCAGAGAAGGAAGGCGGGACGACGGCAACAGAGAAGGAAGGCGGGACTACGGCGACAGAGGTGGAGGCCGTGGTTGTTGCCGTGGCAGTGGAGAAGGAGAAGGAGAAGGAGAAGGAGGAGGAAAATGAGAAGGATGTGGAGAAGGAGAAGGAGAAGGAGTCCAAGGTGGAAGGAACTCCTGCAGCGGGTGAGCAGGACCAAGGAATTGGAAGCGAGGAGAAGACGGAGCAGTCGTCTTCAGGCAGTGCTGTCTCCACCAGCGAGTCTGCAGAGACGATGGCCGCTGAGGTGAAATCTACAGATCCAAATCAAGGTATGTCATGATCTGGCACTTGTCATGACGGTATAGAACTGCAAATCATCCATGAAAGAGTGATATCTCTGCACGGGGGCATTTTCATGGCCACCTCACTTCAGTATGAACTCACTACTCGATTTGAATTAGGCTAACTCAAACAACATTTCTTAGTATTTTTAGAGAATGATCACTGGAACACGTGTGTGTGTGTCGTCTGTGTCTGTGTCTGTGTCTGTCTCTGTGTCTGTGTCTGTGTTTGTTTACATGGATACGTTGTTGTTCCTAAGGGCCAGAGGTGTAGGAAGTTGATGTAATTTGTCCTCACTATATGTGGCTTATGTTTGGGTAACTGTGTCTATGGATGACGTTACGTCTTGGTGGTACAGATCAAGTCATTTTTTTAATCCAACATATTTTTCTCCATGTTGTTTCATCATGTTTATTGTGTCACTGTTTATTTTCCTGATTTTCTTTCCTTTTTCTTTTTTAACCACAGGAGCTGCCTGAGGGTGCAAGCGCAAGAGGCCTTGAGAGAGTGATGAAGCGCAAGAGAAAGATTGTCTGTGTGTGTGTGTGTGTGTGTGTGTGTGTGTGTGTGTGAGTGTGTGTGTTTGTGTGTGTGAGAGAGAGAGAGCGAGCGAGCGAGAGAGAGAGAGAGAGAGAGAAAGCGAGATCGCCCCGAGGGACGTACAGTATTGGTGGCCTTTACCGGGAGAGTGTGTGACTGTGTGTAAGTGTGTGCGTGTGTGTCATGACAGCAGATGTGATTGTAATGGGATCGCTGGACAGACTCAGACCCACACGGTCTAACCCCTCCCCCCCCCCCCCCCCCCCCCCAACCCAGTCACCACCAGCCTCCATCTCCAGCTGAAACTGGGGAGGGGGTCTCCCCTCCGAGTCTGCTGGGGAGCGGGAGGAGACAAAGGGGGGACTAAGGCTATGCGTTTGGGATGGAGAGAGCAGAGAGAGACAGAAAGAAAGAAAACTATCCACACGAGGAAGAGGAGCATCGTTTGGACTGTACAGATGTGGACCATAGAGGTTTAGGTGTTGTGTTAAGGGAGAATCTGTTCCTAGGAGACATAGTTATGGGGTACGTGATTGTCAACTGCACAGCTCTCATTGAGCTTTTCTGTTATGTGTTTTTTTTTTTTTTTTTTAAACCATGACTGACAAAAGGGCCGCCGAGGACACACGTATTCATATTTCGTACGGTTTTAGCACTGGACTATGGCACATCCTTAATGGTTGCGTTTTTCCTGGATTTTTTTTGTTTTTTCATAAAAAATAAAACATCTGTAATAAAAAAGAAAAACCATCACAGCTGTAAGTGTCAAAAACCAGCTTATCGGTTCATAAAACGAACGTTACCTAGGCTTGTATCATTTTTACAGATATTATTTGCAGAATAAAAAGGTTAGTGTGAAGTGTTTTGTCTCTTCAGCACGCATGCCCCTACAACCCATACATGAAGAACGAGCCCACACATGATAGTTGAATAAGTACTTTATTTAATCTTCAGGCTTGAATATGTTTCTTATGAAAGGCAAAATTAAAATGTATACTTCCCCTTCCCCCCACATAGCATAGGCACATTACAGAAAAGACTTCAGTAACAAAAGAATAGTGACAATGGGGGGAATGGGAGAGAAATAACAGGCATATATACTGAAAAGGAAATTCCTGTGGCTGTATTTATAAATATGTGCGCATATATACACCGAGGCACATGGAAGCCGATGCAGTAGACTACATTACAGCTATTTGAAGCGGGGTGGGATGAGGTGTAGGGAATGAGAAGGAAACAAAAAGAAACCTGAAGTCCCAAAGGAGGACAAGGGCAAGTGTGGTTGAGCATTTACACATTTAAAACAAAACATGTCAGCATCGCCCTTTTAATATTTTCTTTCACTCCTACAGTGGATGTGAGAGATTTTTTTTTTTATTGTATTCACTGGTCATAATTAGCACAGCGGTAGAGGGAGCTGAGCTAATAGCCTACTAAGAGCCAGCAAACAAAAAGAGAAGTCATCTTAAGTCATGGAGGGGATGACCCAAATGAATGAGATGAAGACCCACACTGCAGCTGACTGCGGCCCAGGCTTGGTTACTCTCCGAAAGGGGTGGGGGAAGGGGGGGTACATAAAATGGGCCAGATTGTTGACACTTGATAACCTTGCTGTCCACATACCGCAAGGCCAGTCCCAGTCCAGAGTTCTCCATGCAAGCTGCGGTCTGGTCACACTAGGACTTGAGGAATCACTCTTTTTTCAGTTGCCACTGTTCAACGTGTTCATAACTGAAGCAGTTGTATTTGTTTATAGCAACGTGGCAGTGACTGTGCATGAATGATTTCTTCCTTCTCAAACCATATAGACCAGTACCATCTTTTGAAATGGTACAGAGCTAATTATATTCTAACAGTTATCTAGTGAAATTAGCCTTCATCATATTGCGAGTGTGGAAAATGACTAGATTTGTGAAATGATGGTACATTAAGCATCATTTCCTGTGTCCCCGTCATGTTGAAGTCTCCTGTTGCTGGTTGAAAACGCATCTGAACCACAGTGAGTGGGAGTGTGCGTACAAAGCTGCAAACTACAGTTTAACGGAAAATAAATAAATAGCGTGTGTAGAACCGCAGCTTAAAGAAATTAAGATGACTTTGCAAGCGCTCGCTCTCTCTATCACACAGAAGTTTGTGAGTGCCTGTGAAGTTCCTGCATGACCTCTCTAGGCTGAAGAAAGTAATTGCAGAGCTTGGGTATTTATGTGTAGTGCTTGTACATCCAGGACTATACACTCATCTGTCAAGATGGGTCATTTCACTTTTTTTTCTTATTCATAATATAAGAAAAAAAAACACTCCAATGAAAAGCAGGATTCTTCAAGTCGGAATGACATGACAAATAATCTGGAATATTAATCTGGAATATTTTACTGACCTTCGAGGCTAACCCAATTTTTGGTCCATCTAACCTATGGAAATGAGCGGATCAGATTTGAAGGGGGGAAACAAAAGGGAATAATAAAAATCTCACCACTCACTCTCCTTACATTGCTTAGTGCTCCATATTCATTCTATTTGGTCCCTCATTTTGCAATACTGCACTTTTTTTTGGTGTAAAATGGTCTGCCTAAAGCCAAGCCCAAATGAGGCGCTCTTTCCTGTGCTTGCACTACTGTTCCCTTGGCATATTTCACAACGCACAGGCATTGAAAACATGGCTGAATTCTTGTGTTAGTATGTAAAAGTCTTTCGATAAAAGAGGCATTAGAGGGTGATACTCATCAGAAGTGAGAAATGGGCATTTAAAAAAAAAAAACACAGAATGCTGCAGCTCTAAATTGTCTCACAAAAAAAAAATAAGGAAAAATATTTCCAGCAACCTAAAAAAAAGTTGCAATAATTCTCATATTAAATGGACTCCTTAACAGTAAACATTTTCATGGGGGGGGGGGGGGTGGTGGTAAGATGAAATTGAAGTATATACACATACACACAACAGACTTCTGATGGCATCAAACAGAAACAAATGAAAATAACACTATTGGATATTTGTCCTCCATGTTGGCAGAGTAAATTCAAAATCATCACTTGACCCTCAAAATAGTCAGCATGGCAGCACACACTGTAAAATACTGAGTTGGAGATGAGGAGTGAGCAGCGTCCTTCGAGTGTCCTGGTCTGTGGCACAGTCATGCTGAACGTTAGCGCCCCGACGCAGAGCAAAATCACTGTCACTCGTGGCTCTTTCGGCACTCCACATCTGGATTGCCTGCCTTATGTAGCGCAACGCAACAACACAATGCAAACAAAACTAAAAAAAACGAGGAAACATTCTGAGATTCTGCTCGCGTGGGAGGGAGAAGAGAAGCGCTCTCATGTTTCTTCCTGAAGCCACTGGGGTCCAACACAAACAGGCAGTGGCCTCTTCCTGAGCTTCTTTTCAGACGGCCACTCTGGTTTCCCCCCCCCCCCCCCCCCCCCCCCAGAAAGGAAAAAGAAAAGAGGAAAAAAACAGCTCTAATGCATGTTTATCGACAGGCCGGACGCTAATGTCGCTCAGCAGAAAGAAAGAGGGAGGAGGGAGAGAGAGTGTGTGTGTCGTTTTTAAAAAGGGCAAAGTGTGTTTTACACATGGTCTCAAAAGTAAAAAAACAAAAAAAAAAAAAGGTGTCACATTATAAGAGGTTAAAACTAAGGTTTAAATAGCACAAAAAATTATCAATAAAAAAAACTAAAGCTCTTTGAGAGCAGGTCAGCTATGTCTGTTCTCTGGTAGACAGCAAAGCTGAAATAAATATATATTTATATAGAAATCTATATATACTTATATATGCCAGAGAAAAGGAAAAAAAAGGAAGAAAAAAAACAAAAGCCCAAATACTTAGCCCAAACTCGGGGAAACAGTTTCAAACTGATACCAGTGACTTCTTGCTTGTTGCCCTCCCCCCGCATTAACACAAACACACACACACACACTGCTGCGTTTCCATCACTCCTCATGGTCCTCCGTTCAGGCAACGACTCCACTCTGGCTTGATCAGTTTGTACTTTCCATGACCGATGGCTCCATACTTCCATCCTCTCCTACCTCCAGCCACACCGTCTGTCCAATGGAAGCTATGTGTCTGTGTGTGTGTGTGTGTAAGTGTATTGGGGGGGGGGGGGGGGGGGGGGGGCGCGGGTGCTGATTGGCTGGAGAGAGAAGGCAGGAAGAGAGGGAGCGCACACAGAGGAACATCTGCCTGAAATGTGGGCCAAAAGCACTGGCAACGTTTCCATAGAAACTACTTTCACAGCAGTCCGTGACATTGTCGGCACCGGTGGAGAGAGAGCGAGCGAGCGAGGAGCTGAGCAAGAGCGGGAGAGAGAGCACCCAGGACGGCGTCTGGGGGCGTCTCATCGACGTCCTCTTTCCGTCTAGACCCGATTCTCTCCGCCTACTCGGGTCCTCCGCATCGGCCTGATGGAGAGAGGAGAAGAGAGAGAGAAGAGGTGATGAGAGGTGATAAGAGGACAAGGAGGAAACAAAGAAGAAGAAGAAACGATTGCGTCAGAGCGGAGTCAGCACTCGCATCTATGCATCAGATCTCAAGGCCATGTGATGGTATGTAGGATTAGAAATGGAGGTTAGGCTGTGCAGTTCTTACATGCAGAGCATTGCCAGGATTGTATGCTGTGAATCAGCACCTACCCAAACTCACAGATAAACCTCAACACACTTGAAACAGCTACATAGACTCACACACAGATACACAGGCACAGACGCACACACACACACAGGCCAACCCAGCCACACACAAAGGTACATCGACACACACACACACACACGTAGATACACACCCACACACACGTAGATACACACACACGTAGATACAGACACACACACACGTAGATACACACACACGTAGATACACACACACGTAGATACACACACACACGTAGACACACACACACACGTAGACACACACACACACACACACACACACACACACACACACACACACACACACCTTCGGTTCTGTGGGTCCACAATGTCCAGCAGCGCGTCTTGCGGGGACACCCTGAATTCGTCCAGTGGGGGCTGGTAGCGTGCCTCGAAAGAGTTCTCTCGAGCCCGGTAGCCCAACGCCTGGCCCGGTGATGACGGCACAGGTGACATGGAGGAGGCCGAAGACACGGAGCCGGACTCGCCCATCCGCTCACGGCCCACATAGCTGCCCAGCCCCACGGACGAGGGCGCCAGGAACGGACTCGTCTCCCCATTCTCATGGGTCTACACCGCAGGGGGGAGGCAGTGGCGTGGTGGGAGGGGAGGGAGGAGTTGAGTGGAAAAAAAACAGATGCAAGACATTAATAGAATAGAATAGAATAGAATTGGCTCTTCACATACATATACTGTCACCTGATGAGGGAAACTTAATGGAACCTTATAAAGTACTGAAATGAATGGTCCCTGTTAAGTTAGGGGGTGTATGTGTGTGTGGTGCCTTATGGGATAGTGGAGGACCCTCACCCTTCCTCTGACGATCTCCATGTGAACTAGCAGAGACGCCAGCTCCAGATCCTCATTGTAGCTGTTCTTCAGGGGGACCGACCTGTAGCCTGTACACAGGAGGAAGAAAGCACTGCGGTGACGCCACCCTTCACACACATCATCATCATCATCATCATGTAGACTAAAGGAGGAAGCAGTATGACAGAACCATGGGTGCTACCTGTCTGAAGGCCATTGATGGGGAAGGTGGCCTGGGCGAGGAAGTTCTGGTCGCTGAACATGTCGATCTCGTACACGCCGAACCGCAGGAAGGCGAACGCAGGGTTACACACGCTGAAGCGGAAGGACTTGCGCGGCCAGGTCGGGTTGAGGCCGTTGTCAGCTGGTGAAATGAACCAGGAGATTTTTGTTCATTTGACTTAATTATATTACATTCATTTAGCAGCCGCTTTTATCCAAAGCGCCTTACAGTAAACATTTCATCACAGTAGCCTGTGTGCGCTCCATGGGAGAAGAACCCCTCATCCTGGCTTTGTTAGCAACATGCTATACAAGCTGAGCCACAGGGACACAATTTCAATAGGTTTATTTTACGCTGTTTTTATCAAGGAGGATTCTGGGTAATGGAGTCCTCAAGGGTTGACGTCAGCCTCACCTTCTGAGTCGGTCTTCTGCTTGGCACTGTCGTAATCTGCGGCACAAACCTCGATCTCGATTAGCGGACACACGATGCCCCTGCCATGTTTGGGTAGGTGACGTGCCCCCAACACCTGCAGAGTGACATGTGGAAATGGGATACTTAGAGACGTGAAATAGCTCCCAGGAAAGATTATTGACCTCCATCACCAGAAATTACAGAATTAAATGGAATTAAAAGAGTTACTTTGTGATGAGCTGTAAATATTTCAGCCTATATTATATTATATTATATTTCATCAGATTCTACTCTCACTGTTACGAGTACAAGGTCAAAGACGATGGAATACGCTTCGCATCTAAGCAGAAGAGCAAAAGGCAGTATTATTTACAGATAATATATAATATTGTAATATATTATATAATTGATAATATAGTATATATATTTAGCAGGATATGCCGATATATATAGGTGATTCAATGAGTAGCTACTATTATTATTAATATTATATAATTATTATTATATAGTGATGGAGTAGTGCGAATAAGCAAGCCTGTTCTAAAACAGTAGCTAGTCTACCTCCGAGTAGAAGTGACTTAACCGACCCCTGGAGTTTGATTCTGCACTATAATATTTACCTCGATGACCAGAGTGATAGCCTCCATGCCCCTGAGAGAGTTGCGGTCGAACGGGTCGAAGCTGTCGTCCCTCATGATAGGAGGCTGCAGGACATAGCCACTCTTGCCGTTGAGCATGAACAGGGCCTGGTTCATCTGCATGGGCTTATCTGAAGTGGGAGAGAGAAACGGAGAGAGATACTCATTATGTGACTGAAAACCCTCCACAAAAGCACTACTCTACCACCATAGATGCCATTAACTATTATAACTTGGTTAAGGTAACTTAAAAGGTATTTTCACTCAAAGTGCTGCAGGGAATAGCCCGGCCTGGGACTCCGACTCAGTACTGCATTGCACTGATGTTCTTAACCCCACCCAGATCAGCAAATCCCCTGGGGTAAGTGCCCTGCCCGAACCACTTGCTCTGAGGGTGGACCTGGCGCTCACCTGCAGTCTGGAAGTTGAGGGCCACCAGCTGGCTCCCACATAACCACATGGGTAAGGGGTCGTAGTTGGAGGAGTCCAGGCGCTGGCCCTTGGGGTAGATCCGCGACAGCTGGAGCCGGTTGTACTGCAGGAACTTTTTGCCCTTGATCCGGTTCACGTACTTCTCCGCTTTGGTCTCTGGGAAGGAGGACATGTCCCGGAAGCATGCACGCTCTGTTCCAATCTCTACACACACAGAAAGACACATAACCACACTCATTAGGAGGTCTTAACAGAGTAGTCTAACGTGTGTGTGTGTGTCAGGGACGTGCAGTCATAGGAGGCAGGGGAGGCAGAGCCTCACCTGTCATTTTGAAAAGTAAAAAAAATATATATTAAAAAAAAATATTCCATTTTCGCTGTCAAAAAAATATTATTTTTTTTTGTATAATAATCATATATATTTATGTATTATAAATATTCATATTTCTCTAGTTATCTGTGTTACGAGTGTCATTTCTGCATGATTCCGATCATTTCGAGCATTTTTATTATCAAAATCGCTGAATTTGAGCATTTCCGGTTCCCAGTGATCAGCCAATGAACATTGGACGTGCGGTCAAGGGAGGCAGATGCATTGCAGTCTATGGGCAGGGTAGGCAGTGCCTCCCCTAGGATTGCGAAATCACTCCAAACTGGGTGTTACGCATGCGTGCGCAAGCGTAGAACCTTTTGAGTTGAGCTGAAAACGCATTGAAAAATATTGCAAGGGAGGCACGCACTACCACGGATTCAAGAAGGGTGGCGAGCGAGAGGGCACTTGTTGGGTATATAATCTGACGTTGGATTTTCTTCTTCACTTCTCTACTTGAGTTTGACAGCGAAAATGGAAGATTGCATTGCTAACCTGAGGCATGTTGAATTAACTAAGAACGTTTAAGTATTTTAAGTTAACACAGTAGTATTACACATTTGCATTGGAGTATTTCACGTTTCCCAACGGGACTACATATTCATGCGCAACACGAACCTAAAGAAGCTAAAGGCTGTTGATGCAGGAAAGTTGCCTTGAAGTTGTGAGCAGACTAGGTAGGTGCTAATCCTGAGCTAAACTAGCCACTGACTGCATTCACTCAAGAAGAGGACAACGGATTTCCACTGATCTATACTGATAATCGTGAGTGGATTAATTTTGTTTCACCTCAAACTGACGGTTATGAGCTCCGACGAAAGTGCACCAACTTTAAATTATACTGGCCAGTAGAACATTTTGGTATTGTGTGCTATGTATGCGGTGTTTAACTGTTTACATGTTAATATGTTGTGTAAATAAATATGGAATTGTTTTTTCGAAGCTGTCCGAGTTGGTTAAATGGTCATTTAAATTATCATCCCACCACCGTAGTTATATTTTCTCCAGACAAAATTAAATGAGCCATATCATTGGTGGGAGGGCTACATACACTAGCTTGCAACTATTAATATCTTATTAATAACTCATCATAATACAATAAAAAAACAATCGTTTGAAAATAATGGTATTAGACAATAAAACAACGTTTTTTCAGTTCTGATCAGATGACAATTTTAAAACCATAGACATATATACATGTATATATACATTATATATATAGTTTAAACTAGAGCTCAAAATGACGTAATCACTTCCGGTTTCTGTGCCTCACCAGCTCCGAACCTCACTGCACGTCCCTGGTGTGTGTGTGTGTGTCTCGTGTACATGATGATGACTATCTGATGGCTGTTGAATACAGGTTGGACAGAGAAGGGATCCTTACTATCCTCGTCGAAAGGAACTGGCCGGCAGTAGATGACCAGGTCTGAGAGCTCCAGGGCGATCTTCTTCCTCCTCTCCATAATCTTCCCTTCCTCCAGCTGTGTGGTAAACACAATCACAACATTGTGTGTTTGTATATTACAGACAGACACACAGACACACACACACACACACACACACACAAAAACAAATGTTCCATTCTTCCTGTTTTTATTTATAATTCTGTACAAAATTGCTAGCTTACTGGTTTAAACCTAATACAATGCATGGCAGGAACTAGTATATACTAGCTTCGGAAGAGTCACGACAAGCAGTGAATATTTTTTGCCTCCCGTGACTGACCTTAGCCTCAGAGGTCATGGTGACCTCACGGATCTTGATGACCCAGTCCTTGAGCTCCTCCTGGGAGTTGGCGGCGATGTCCAGCACGGGCGCCCGTGGCGTGGCGGACGACACCAGCGAGAAGACAAATGGCCGGCTGCCCTTCCCCTCCGTGCGAACCACTGGGCACACAGACAGACAGAGAGGATCAGAACGGGCACGGCAGCTTTAGGGAGGCTTGACCACATAAGCACACACGGCCCTCCATAGGATGGTTTAGTTAGGCAAGCACACAATAGAACCAATTTAATATTGTGGTGCAAGAAACTCTGAAATTACAGTTTGGCCAGAGAAATGGAGCCAGTTCTGAAACAGAACAATAGATTCTATGTGCATGGGGGGGGGGGGGGGGGGGGAGTTAGGAGGAGGGGGAGTAACTCCGTCTTTCATAAAGATGAGGAGAGACTAGCTTATTCTGAACACACACTGTATCTGTGGACTGAATCTGATCCAGGGACAGACAGTGAAAATGCAGAGCCAGAACTTGAGACTGCTTATAAGGCCGCCCTCGTCAGGCTGCGTACGAAGAGCTCTACACGTCTCAGACGCTGCACTGGAGCTGTGCTGAGTGCAGCAGTTTACTGAGCCACTGGAGGGAGGCAATCATCTAACTGGGGAGCTCACAGAGCAGGCAAAGATGGAGGGGGGCGCATCAGAAGGAAAAACATGACGTGTGTGTGTGTGTGTGTCTCTCACACACACACACACACACACACACACACACAGAGTGAGAGATAAAGAGCGTCAGAAGAGCAAGAGGGAGGGAAAGGAAGAGAGAGGACAGATGTGAGTGTGCAAAAGGCAAAGTGACTGCAGGGACTGAACGCTCTGTTGGCCCTCACTATGTACATGTGCGTATGTGCGTGTGCGTGTGAGCATGGGTACGTGTCTTTGAGTGTATTTGTATGGGTGTGTGTGTGTGTGTGTGAGAATGAGGGGTGTGTGAATGAGTAGTAAGTGCCTCTTACCTATCTGACAGGAAGACACTTCCACACTTCCTCTCAAGAGATCTCCCAGAGGGCTGTTCTCTGTCAGTTGCTGTGTGTGTGAGAGAGAAAGACAGTGAAGAAGAGAGGGAAAAACAGTACAAAGCAAGGTCACAACAGTGTTCTCACACACACACACACACACACACACACACACACAAAACAACGCCTCTTTCCCCAGCAGGACACTAGTTCCGAGACCACAGCTGGGGCCATTGTTATTGTGTGAAAAGCCGTGTGCACGAGACCCATCTCACTGACACTACGAGCAGGAATAACCTACAATGTAAATACTCTGTAAAGAAACAATAGGAGTGTTGTAATCTGTCTCTCACACACACCAAGTCCAAAATAAAATACTTTCTACCATGTTTGTGTGTTCAGCTGAGGAAATGGGTTTGTGTATGTGGTGTGTGTGTATGTGTGTGTATGTATGTGCAAGTGTGTGTGTAAGTGCGTGTGTGTGTGTGTTTTTCGTTGCTCACAGTTCTGTCAGGCTCCACAGCAGTAGGGCTGATCTCCTCCACATAGTTGGCTGGGAACCAAAGCTGCTTCTTGCCTCCAAAGTCACCCTTCCACCTGAGGAGAGAAGAGGAGGAGGAGCACCCAGTCAGCAAGAGTCTTTCTGGACAGAGAATTAAAGAAACAAACAAACAAACAAACAAACAAACCACCCACACACAGACACAGACCAACATAATCCTCAGGCCAATCTCACCCGCATGTCCATATTACAGCTTGTAGGTAAACTGAGCTGTGAATACAAGTGTTTATCTTTGCCCTACACACACACACACTTATGTAAACAAATCAGGCACTCTAGAATGACCCAGACTCATGAAGTAGAGAGCAGTGAAACATCAGCAGCAGTCTCCAAACAATGAGAAGATCACATAAAACAACATACATCCATCACTAAGCGTAGAGCATGTGCATTTAACACATAAAGAAGACCACATAAAGAACATCAATCCATAACTAAGCGTAGAGCATGTGCATTTAAAACACACAGAATGAATGAGCATAATGGAGTAGGAGTGCGTCAGGGTTTCAGTAAACATTGTGTGAAGCGTTCCTCACCATCCGCCCTCCTGCTTGTCCACGTTAGAGATGATGGAGTTCTTACTGAACGAGAGCTCGTCGTCTCTCTGGGCCTTATACTCATACATGGCTTTCACTGTGCACTGTACGGGGAAGGAGTGGGGGAGAGCGAGAGAAAGAGAGAGAGAAAGAAAGAAAGAAAACAGAGTTTGAGACGTATAACAGAGAAGTGCTTCCTGTGGTTGGGTTTTCAGACACCACAAACACCATCGCAGTCTCAGGGGACAGAATGTACCTTAAATGTTGGCATCTGGTTGGCTTCAACATAGAACCCGGGGTTCCGGCCCTCATACAGAGACCCATAGTCAGGCTCCTAGAACCGGATGATGGAGAGAAAGAGAAAAAAAAAAGAGTCATGATTAACATTATTACTTTATTTAGTAAAAATACATTATTTCTACACCTATATTTAGTACATGCATTGACATGGCAAACACTTCCATAATTTCTACTATTGTCAGAGGGTCAGAATAACTGAGAGAAACTGTGTTGAGCTTCTCCTTTTCCTCAAAGCACATGTGGCTGAGGTATGCTGGGGACCATGGACACTCCAGCGGAATAACAGATAAACACATCATATGGTACCTAATCCATAATCTCAGGCTGTCTTAAAAGGTGTAGTCCTCGATCCTGGCAAAGCATTGTAAGATTTATAATATTAAATTGTTAAATTATAAAATAGTTTTAAACAAATACAGCCCTCCCTTCAGTGCTTCTGGAGCAATATCGTTGATTGGTTAGAATTCAGCTCTGTATTTAAGCTTCGGGAGACGCATTGAGGGGGGGGGGACCCACATTTGCAAGGGTGCAAATGTTAGAGGAAAAGAACCACAGTTGTGCAAAACTGTACATACATGAAAGTAGTATGGAAAATTATGAAAATAATAATAATAATAATACAATATTATTAAACGTACTAAAGGTATAATAAATTATTCAAATATAAGTGCATTGCTCAGTCAGAGTCCCGTTATTTGTTTCCCATTTACGGAGCCAGGACAGTGAACACCAACACCAGAGGGTTTTTGAGTGCACACACTGGCACAGACAGACAGAGCGGAGAAAAGAGCAATGGCTTATTATCAAAGACTACTCCTTTAAGCTGGTATGAAACCCATTGTGTCTAGGGTCCCTAGCCTGAATGTGCTACTCACAGCAGTGCCAATCTTCTCCAGCGTCTCCTCGTTGATGGGGTAGCGCAGCTTCATCTTGCGGTACAGCGGGTGCTTCTCATAGTAGCTGATCAGGTCCACCAGGCTGTCGAACTCAGACGTGCCCAGGACCACAGTCTGGCCCTCCTGCTGCACCCGACAGTGCTTGATCTTTCCCTCCGCTCTGGGCGGGAGAAGGAGGGAGGGCAGAGGAGGAGGAGGAGGAAGAACGAAGAGTTAGGAGACAAATGGACAGAACGGGATAAAACCTGAGAATGCCAAATGTTGCTTTACTTCCAAAAATAAACACTCACTAACACAATGCCCAGACTTTTTTCCATCACGGTTTGGATTTACCTTGTGCTGCATCCGAGATGTGCACACTAGTCCAAAACTAGCAAGCTAACTACCTAAAAAGCATACATAAACCTTGAAAACACCAAAAATAGCACAGTTCCTAGCACGCTAGCTGGTGTTTTTTGGCAATCTAGTTGCTGTGAAAGCTTCTTACATTTTCACAGTGGTCCCGTGCCGCTAGTGGGAACAACATGAATTTGAAGAAACAAATGAGAACAGAGGAAACACAGACTTATAAATGCCAACGTGAGAAGCCCTGGTGTGGGCACAGGCGTCTAGTGCCTACCGGAAGGAGATGGCATAGGAGCTGAACTCTGCCCTCTTCCTGACCAGGAAAGCCCCGTCCCGTGGCACCCGCATCAACATGTTCTCAGCCTGGCTCCGGGACAGGTTGGCATGGTACCACCTGCAACACACACACACACAAGGAGTTCACATTTGTTCACAGTGTGTGTGTCTGTGTGTGTGTGTGTGAGAGAGAGAGAGAGACAAAAAAGGTGTCAGTGTTACAGAGACAGAGAAAGTGGGAGAGTGAGAGGTGAGAGAGAGGGCAAGACAAAGAGAGAGAGTGAGAGGTGAGAGAGAGGGCAAGACAAAGAGAGAGAGGGAGAGGGAGAGAGGGCAAGACAGAGAGAGAGCGAGCGAGCGAGCGAGCAAGACAGAGAAAGAGAGAGAGAGAGAGCGAGCAAGAGACAGAGAGAGAGAGAGAGAGAGAGAGAGAAAGAGAGACTAAGGGTGCTTGTGGATCTTTCCAAGCCATTTTCTCCCACAGAGACCAAAAGAAAAGAGATAAACAGAAACAGACAGGGGGACAGGCAGAGGTCAGCACCCTGTGGACATGGAGCGGGCGGGGGCAAGGCTCACTCTTTGCTCTCATGAGCGTTGGTCTGGGGCACGGGCTCGGTCAGCTTCATCTCAAACTCATTGCAGCGCAGTGCCACCGTCTGGTAGTGGGTGATAAGGGCGAACAGCGTGTCAAACACCAGATTGTCTGTCAGGTAGAACTTGGGGCTGCCCGCCTCCTGCCGTGAGTGGATCCGACAGTGCTGGACCCGGCCGGACCGCCTGAGAAAAATAAATAAAATAAACAGTTCCGAGTCAGTTCAGCCCATCTGTGCTCTGTGTACAGCTCACATTAAACAGGTTATACATTATATTATATACATAGTATATTACTGGCAAACACGTCATAGCATAGTCACACAGTCATTTTAGCTCCCAATATGTTGTATATTACTGGTATACAGGTCATAACATCAGCACGTAGTAGGGGTTCCATAGGCCTATTTGGTTTATATTAGGTACCAGATGGTCGCAGGTTTATAATCTACACTAATTGCACTAAGTGATCATCCTAGAGCAAACAGCTAAATAAGCCAAATGTGGATATGATGGTGATGAGACATTCAGACAGACATTCACTGAGCAACCAATTAAATCGAAGAGAGGTCTCCCTCTCCCTCTCTGCCATACAATTAAACAGCACAGCAAATTCCTATATTTAAGTCAGCGTATAATTTTAAAAACTTTAACTTAAAATTCACCAATAAGAAAAAACTAAATTCCCCAATAAGAAACAGAAACACACACACACACGCACGCACACACACACACACACACACACACACACACGTCCATAAAACCATGTCAATGGCAAATCCATCTATGCGAGTGTACATGTGTATGCACACAAGCGCTCCACATAAGCCCAAAATAAACCCCCTGTGCCATCTCTAGACAGGGTCGGCTCTGTGGGGTAAACTCTTCACCGCCGCGAGGAAGAACAGCCGCTCTGTCTGCTCTGCACCTCCTCTGCGTGGCAGTGGTCTCATACCCGCCCCTGTCCCCCGCCCCTCCCCCCCGCCCCCACCCCTCCTGCCAACCAGGCTTTCCCTGGGTCCAGTGGAGCCTGCCGTGAGCCTCTACGGTCAGGATCTGCCCCAAACTTCTGCCTGGTGTCGCTCAGACAGCGAGAGCATACTCCCTGCCAAAACAGGCTGATGTGCCTCTGCATGCATCCCCCCCCCCCCCCGCCCACCCCCCCCACACACACACAAACACACACTCACACACTCACACTCGAAATACACACGCACACACACACACTCCTTTTAGGCTCAGAGAGCGGTTCAGTTTCATTCATCAGAGAGGACAGACACAGCGAATATTCTCTTCTTTGGGTTGAGACAGCAGTGTGCCTCTCCGCCATTTGGCATCTTCAGTTCTACAGTTTTTTTCTATGGTTACTTTTAGCTTGTTTTACAGGTTCACAGACAATTCTGCTCTGAATGTGTGTATGTGTGTGTGTGTGTGGATGTGCGAGCGTATGGCTAGGTTATTCTGTAGTGTTTCGGTGTGTATCAGTTCCCACTGGCTCAACCAACTTTTTCCAGGGTTCATCTCCTGGGTCTGCGTTTCCCTGCCTTAAGCTAGCGAGTGTATTTTTGGGACTGGACTCCAGTGCATGGAGAATCTTAACGCTTGATTTGGTATGGCCGGTGTCATTAGGGTAAAAGCCTTATTCTACCCAGCCTGAGTAAGAGTTTCCATTTAAAAAATGACAAACACTTTGGCATAATGCAGAATGCATGGCTTCAGCAGCATGTACCAGCTTGCATATTTCCACATAGTAAGTGATCCCCAGACCTCTCCTCCTTGCAGTGCAATGGGCTGCAGTACACAGTCACAAAGTCTGCACCAAACTGTCCATGGTATATTTACACTGGGGGATACTGAGGGATTTTCTTACGCAACATAAAGACTGCTCTGCAAGCTCTTTTTATTTAAATGACCCCCCCCCCCCCCCCCCCCCCTCTCACACACTCACACAGCCTCCATTGATTAGCACCGCCTATGCGAGGCCAGCTGCTGCAGATGGCTGACTGGCAGGAGTTAATACCGGGACACCAGCGCTCAAATCAATACCAAACACGCTGCCGCCATGGAAACCGCCACCGTGGAAACCGCCAGTGGCAACAACAGCATAGTCAGGACCTCGAGCTTATGACCAGGAATCCCCTAAGCAGCAGAGGATGATGGGTGACGCCTCTTACAAAGTAGGTTATACCGGCCAAGTCTCCACACTGAACTCAACTCTGTAACTTCTGTTATGGCCTTTCAAGTAAAAGTAAGGAGATCTGTAACGCATGGCTGTTAGCGTATCCTGCGCTGTGTGACGGCAAAGCCACGCATTAGCCAAGAACCTGCAACCTCCGAGACGGACGTGCTAGCAAAGGAGGCTAAAACCCACGGTTGCCATCTTCCGGTAGTGTGGTTTGCTCACTGAATAGCTCTACGCCCACTGGCTACAGTTGCATTAGCATTCCGTTGTTAGCGCGTCTCTTAAGGGCGTCCTGGAGCGAGGTTTACTCACTGTGCTGCTCTGGGCCCCGCTGTGCACCATCACAATGGCACAACACTGATAGCAGCTGGGATGAGGGTTGAAGGGTGAAGGTGGCACGTTGCTGGCCCACTTCAGCGTATGCTACTGCCTGGGATGTCCGCTGTGCCCAGTAGGAGCTGAGCCTCCATGCCAGTGATGACCTCATGGCTGGCATCAGAGTCTCACAGAGATGACCTCATGGCTGACATCATTATCAAACTAAGGGCAAGCTTGTGTGTGGGGAAAGGCTCGGCCAAGAGTTCATTGTGACTTTGAGTGCAGTCACTGTGGTCGAGTACAGATTTGTTACCTCATACACCCAGGTTCCAGGCCAGGTGGATTCACTACACTCATTATTTGCAATACTCAACAACTGAAAGAACAGTGCAGCTTTCTGCAGGACATATTGTGAAAAACTCTAAGAGAGAACCATTTCCTCAAGCTGTTGTTCTGGAAGAGTGTCAACCAACACAACCACACGAGCAACACAAATGACGAATTACCACGCCTACCTCTCTTCTTGGAAACATAATGTTCTTAAAAAAATGAATAATTCCAACTGAAAATGCACTAAGATGACATGCAAGGTCAGTACAGCCACGAGTCTTTGTAGACTTTCCAGTGAACTGGCTGCTTAGAGAAAAACCTCAGGTGACATGAATTTTTTTACCTGAAAATGAAAAACCCCTGTGCCATTTCCTGGTAGTTCTGTTTTTGTACATGGGTTGTGTGTGTGTGTGTGGAAGTGATCGTGTGATGATAAGTATCTGTACCAGAAGGAGAGGGTGTAGTCTCCCACGAACGTCTCGCTCTCGCGCACTAAGAAGGAGCCGTCGGGGGCGCCCGTCTCCACGCAGTACTCCGAGAGCAGCCGCTCGGCGATCTGACGGCCGTCACGCCCCGCGCCCAGTTTCCCATGGAACCACTTTTCAGTTACATGCTGGTCCATGCCGTTACACACCTGTAATAACACAGAGACAGAGAGGGAGAGACAGAGGGAGAGACAGAGGGAGAGACAGAGACAGAGAGACAGAGAGAGACAGATTTAACACTTTTTTATGAAATCCTATGAAACAGAGGACCACATCCACAAAGAGGAGGTGATGTGTGAATGCAGGGCCAGGAAACCTTTACAAACTGACACCTGTCAACAACTCATAATACTTCACCACAGAACAGCTCCACAGGTGTTATCCTAATGATCTTAAAGGGGAGGAATGTGTACCTTTGCTAACCAATTGGTTACATGGTGTATCCTACCATCCTTATTAAAGTGGATCTGTTTTAATTACAAGGTGAGCACAATGCTGTGATTAAGTCGTTAAATGACTCACACGGTTCTTTAAAAGTCTAAACCCATGAGAAGCCTCTAACGTTCCATCAAAAGCACCACATTAAAGGGCCTACAAGCCTTACTTGGGGTAACTGAGGGACACGATGTTCTCTGACTAATGCACCACATACAGACGGAAGACGTTTAAAAGTCTACACCTTCATTACCAATGGTGCGCACACACACACACACACACACACACACACACACAGACAGACAGAAAAAAAACCACACACCCCCGCGCACACAAACACAACGTGAAAGATGAAAACTAGGACTAGCCACAGACCATAGGCGCAACAAGCTGAGAAGAGAAGAAAAATGAAATACAGTCTCATACCTCTCTGTGCTCCTCCTCGTCGTCGTTGCCCTGGTTACTTGTCGTTTCTTCCGAGTAGTAAATCTTGCAACTGGTGAGGACAAAGAAGTGAGGGTACCATTCCTGAGGGGAAAGACACACAGATGCCGTTAGACGTTACGAGGACAGGGCTCAGATCTGGGACAGAGACGCGGTGTGTGTGTGTGTGTGTGTGTGTGAGCACTCTAGGAAACACACCATCAAAGAACACAACTGACTGACCATAGCTGATAAGACTGATATGCCAAGACAATTTCCAGGATGGACAAGTTTTACTGATTTAACTGAGCTTTACTGATAGGACACAGACAGAGTTTCAGACTAAACATACGTAATGGCAAAGTACAACGAATACAGATATCTGGCATGCATTTGGAAGTGCTGCACACGTGCATTCATGTTTCCAAGAGGAACATTGTTTTTATTTGGATGCCAACCGCAGGTCCATTATGGCATCTGCAATCTGCTATTATGTATATGTATAGACACACTAATGCAGAACAAAAAAAGTACTGTTAGGCCAAATGCTTAAAACTTTTGCAAAGTACGTTATGTATGCATCTGGGATGACGAGGCAGAATGGTGTGTTCCCTAGGTTAAGGCTCTTTGTCATCGCCGCACAGAGAGTGCACTCACATGGTTGATTGGGTCCTCGAGATACAAGATGCCATTCTTAATGGAATTACTGATGTCGTTCTCGGAGTAGGGCGTGGAAGTGGACACTTCCTCGTAGGAACTTCCCTCGGCTAGCTTCTTATGCTGTGGAGATGGACAAAGCAACAGAACACCTCAAAACACAACTTTCAACACAAAACAGTGCCACTTTTTCAAGTGTCAAATAAAAAAAAAAAAAAACATATGACTTGTCAATTTGGTAACTACACACACCTTCTCATTATGACTATATTCTTTCTATGATTCCCATTCCAATGTTGCCCAAAGAGAAAGAGTGCTGCAGCTACTGTGCCCATGTGGGATTGACAGCTTTGTTCAAGGACACCATAGATTCATGGGTGTTGGGGTTTAGACTTAAGGTGTGCATTAGGTGATGAGCCAGTCTACCTCCACAGCTCTTACAGTTTGGTGGTCATGGTTTATATGACAGCTGCCACCTATGGCACTAGTAACCATCACCATTATACAGCTTTTGTTTGTTTGATTTTTTGTTCTTTTTTTTAGCCGTTTTATTGTTTTGGGTTTAACATTTTGAACTCAACCTGTGCAGTACATCATGTTTGAGCAGATCGACCTGGGCCAAGTATCATTCCAACATACCCGTGTTTTTAACAGTTAATGAGATTCTGGCATGTACCATTGTCTTTTTTTCAAATCCCTTCTCAGAAGGGAGTCTGTATAGTCAAGCGGCCCTGAGGGACATTCAGTACATTTGCCCTCATCATGGCCTCACCTTGATGAGGATCTTCCTCTTCAGCTGATTGGGCGAGGGCAGTCCGTCGGCGGAGATGTCCACTGCTTTGGTTAGCAACATTTCTCCAAACACCTTCTTGAAGAAGGTGGCCATGTTCCTCTGCTGGACAATACTGCAGTGGTCCTCGATGGAGAGGATGATGGGATACCTACGGGAGGAGAGGGTGGCAACAATTAGCCAAAGAGAACTGTGATGTATTGTGTTTTTCTTCTGCATCATCAAAGGTGTTGTCCAGGATTGGAATCCAATAAACCTTTTGTCAAATACAGCAACATTTCTCCTCACCATCTTCTAGTTGTCAGTTCTGTGTGTGCAAAATAAATTAAATATATATATATATATATATATATATATATATATATATATATATATATTATGGTGTTTTACATAACCAGGGCTGTGTAGAAAGTGCAGCCCCCAATGGCTCTTTGTGATGTTGAAGCAGGATCAAGTACAACACCTTTAACATGTCTCAGCTCTTTGTGATGGAGCTATGCTGTAAACTGAAACTCTTCAAAGCTGTTTTTTTTTTTTTTTGCTGAAACAAACATGCTTTAGTTTTATCAGTCACTGCATCTCAAAACATGTTTCAGTTTTGTCAGTCACTGCATCACAGCATGGGTTTTAGAGCTGTATAGTCAAATGTGACACCTACTGTAAAGTTGTTTTTTTTGACGATGACAGGATAAGCGGTATCTAATCAACCACATCACCCACACACTAAGAAATACTGACTCTCTTACACGCACACACACACACACACACACAGACACCGTTTCAGTTACAGAGAACAGGGCGAGCAAGGGAAAATCAGGTGATGTAGGCTGAAAGAGGAGTGTGTGTTCTGTTTTAGAACACATGCAAGCACAAGGAGAAGAGGGGGCTGCGGTGCTGTTGGACTCACTCAGAGGTGACAAAGGCGTGCTCTTTGATTGTCGCCAGGACATCGGTGAACTTGATCTTGGTGGTGAGGGTGTGACCATGGTAGATGACAGGCATTCCATCCGGGCCGTCCCAGCAATCCACTGAAGTGGAGGACACACACACACACACACACACACACAGACACACACAAAGTCACACAGACACACACACATTCAGTCACGGTTTGACTGAACTTCCTGCATTTGCAAACAATCAAAAGGTGCGCCACCAAAACAAACATGTTGATGCTGTTCATACTTAAATCTTCCACTCAAATATGACAGCCTATTACACATATATTACAGCCATTATCTTTAAAGAAGGCCAACCTGACCAGCCTGTTAATAACAAAGACAGAAAGCTTAGCTTTCAGACAAGTGTGGTTAAATATCTTGATCTCTCTAACACGGGATGTTCCGCCATAATGCCCACTCCCTGAGCGTCAGTGTGGTTCTAAAGTTATAGAATTCAATATAATTACGTAAGCTTACGTTAGTCGCCATAATGAGTGGAATTTGCTTCCTTAAAAGGCAACAGTACAGTGAGCGTGAGGAGTTTCATTGTGTTTGTCAGATAGATGTGTGTATGTTGAGGTGAACGAGGGTGTGGGTGTGGGTGTATACGTGCATGCATGGATGCATGGGCGTGATAGTAAAACGTACACTCGATGCATCTGCAGCCCATACGCAGGCAGCGAGCGTAAGCCTCCAGCGATGACTCACTGGAGAACTGGTCTCCCGTCAGGTAGCTGAAAACACAGAGCCCAACATCATGAGTGCCAGTGTGCTGCACTGTTATCGCCTCACACATAGGATCACCTCACACATCACACATAGGATCACCTCACACCTCACACATCACACATAGGATCAACTCACGCATCACACATCGGATCAACTCACACATCACACATAGGATCACCTCACGCATCACGCATCACACATAGGATCAACTCACACATCACACATAGGATCACATCACACCTCACACATCACACATAGGATCAACTCACACATCACACATAGGATCACCTCACACATCACACATAGGATCACCTCACACATCACACATAGGATCACCTCACACTTCACACATAGGATCACCTCACACATCACACATAGGATCACCTCACACATCACACATAGGATCACCTCACACCTCACACATCACACATAGGATCACCTCACACATAGGATCAATTCACACCTCACACATAGGATCACCTCACACATCACACATAGGATCACCTCACGCATCACACATAGGATCACCTCACACATCACACATAGGATCACCTCACGCATCACTCATCACACATAGGATCACCTCACACATAGGATCACCTACTCAAGTCCCAGGCCACTACTCCTCCAGCTCTACCTATTATTTCTATAACACTTGCCGTCTGCCTCTCTCTGTCTGCCTGCCTCTCTCTGTGTCTGTGTCTGACAGAGAGAGGCAGACAGACACAGACAGAGACACAGACAGAGACACAGACAGAGACACAGACAGAGACACAGACGACACACAAGGAAAAATGGCGCTCCCTTACCATACAAGCGAGGGCATGTTATCACTCAAACTCACCCAGCCTTTCCACCCAGTTCATCCAACCCCCTGAAACTTTATCAAAGCCACATGCGGCGCTTGTGTTCCTTGAGCCCATCTGAGAGTGGGCCCAGCTCTGCCATAAAGCAGCACAAAGCCCAAACTCTTTCTCATCCGCCAGCTCAATGGGAGGAAAGCCATGTTTCCACTTAGCTGAAACAATCAAAGCGCCACAATTGCCACTGAACTAAAGATGACCTTTCACCCACTAATCTGTCCACAATCTCCTCTGACCGTTACATCTGATCCCCAAAAGCGCCAGGGGAAATGTTTGAAGTCATTATTTTCTAACAGTAAATCCGAATCATGTCGACTCATTGTTAAGTATAGCAAAGCAGGCTTAACACACCAAAACATAAATGGGACTGGCAATGTTAAGATAGACAGATACTAAAGAAATGTAGGAAGTATTTCGGTTTAACAAGTTTGTGAGACAGCCTCTCTGCACATTTTCTGTGTGAAATTATACATATTTATAAATGTGTAATTATATTTCTCAGTATCGATAATACACTCAAGGCAGGTAGTTATTTGGAAATATTGCAGTTACGGTATTTGAAGACACAGGCAAAAACAACCGCAGTATTGCATACTCTCTCACTCATCAAGCCTGTGGTGTCTGAGTGCCCCACTTGCCCCTGGTCTTGGAGTGGCCCCCCCTTGCCCCACCTGCCCCTTCTGCCCTTAGTCTCTAGTCAGCTCGCACTTACGTGTTGTGAGAGGAGGAGATCCAGTAGTGAGAGAGCGGGTTGTTCATGTCCTCGGGTCGCACCTGGTCCCACGTGTCGTTCCAGATGGTGTTCTCCCTGGAGAACAGGTAGGAGAGGAACTGGGGAGACAGGGGGTGGAGGTGAGTAACTCCAGACGTTCCACAGATGAAAAATGTTAGCTTTGATTACAGACGAGAGCGAAACGTTCATTAGAATGAAATGCCATTATGCAACCTCCTGTCTTAGAACATGAATACGCCAATCGCATTTACATATGACCTGTCACCGTTGTTTAACCTGATTTTGTCTATCAAACAGATTAGTTCAATAATGGCAGTGCATACTAATTATCTTTACAAAAGAAAGGAAATCAAGTATGAAATGTGGAACACGTTAACAGTTTAATATTTAAGAACTAGAAAATGCATTTCCTGAAGGAAATACCAGTGCATGAAATGCAAAGGTTAAGAAAGGAAGAAGAAAAGAAAGAAGAGTGAAAGAAGGAAAGAAGAAAGGAAAGAAGAGTGTAAGAAGGAAAGAAGAGTGAAGAAAGGAAAGAAAAGTGGAAGAAGGAAAGAAGAATGGATGAAGGAAAAAAGAAAGGCAAGAAGAGTGGAAGAAGGAAAGACAAAAGGAAAGAAGAGTGAAGAAAGGAGAGAAGAGTGGAAGAGGGAAAGAAGAAAGGAAAGAAGAGTGAAAGAAGGAAAGAAGAAAAGAAAGAAGAGTGAAGAAAGGAAAGAAGAGTGGAAGAAGGAAAGAAGAAAAGAAAGAAGAGTGAAATAATGAAAGAAGAAAGGAAAGAAGAGTGAAGGAAGGAAAGAAGAGTGGAAGAAGGAAATAAGGAAAGAAAGAAGAGTGAAAGAAGGAAAGAAGAAAGGAAAGAAGAGTGTAAGAAGGAAAGAAGAGTGAAGAAAGGAAAGAAAAGTGGAAGAAGGAAAGAAGAGTGGATGAAGGAAAAAAGAAAGGCAAGAAGAGTGGAAGAAGGAAAGAAAAATGGAAGAAGAAAATAAGAAAGGAAAGAAGAGTGGAAGAAGGAAAGAAGAGTGAACAAGAGTGGCTCTGGATGAAGAGATAAAGAGAGAGTGAAAATATTGAAAAAAGGAGATAAAAATGGAGTGAAGAAGAGAGATTGAGTGTGAGAGAAAGTTGACAGAGAGAAAGATGGAGAGATGGAGAGAAAAAAAAATAGAGAATGGATGGTGTCTTAATGTTCCTAGTTACAGTTAAATTGAGAGGGACAGAGAGAGAAGAGGTTCTTTGGATTTGGCACAGGTGTCAGTGAAGCATACTAAGGCAGAAGGCAGTAACTTCTATGTTAAAGCTCAGTGGTATGATAACAATGGAATAATGACCCTATTAATTAATCAGTAGTAATACTATTTCATTTATCACAATTACCAATACAATGATTATCACACACACACACACACACACACACACACACACACACACACACACACACACCATTGAATTATCACATTAAGCACATAAAACAATGAACTTGAATTGTCACATGAAACACATAAAACATCTATGTCAGTCCATTGGGGTGTGTGTGTGTGTGTGTGTGTGTGTGTGAGAGAGAGAGAGAGAGAGAGAGAGAGAACGATAGAGAATGAGGCCCATTTTCCCCCTCCACATGCCCCCGCTCGCCAAGCGAAGTTACCCGATTTAGATGCACCTTTTTCGGACTAGCCACAGGCACTGGGTGGGGGAATAGCCCGATAGCTTAGCATATCTGCCATGCAATTCTAATGGTAATGCTACCTAGCTTGGTATGCTAACTGTCGGTAGCCTATACATCGTGAAATCAACCAAAATACTGATGTCACTGGCTTTAATTTGATAATGGCATGTTAGTAGTACATTTAATATCAGTACATTTGTTTAATTACTGCTGATATTTTACAAATACGTCAAAAACTCATTTTTGACCAAACTTGAAGTTACGGTCTTTTGCCTTAGCACGGCAGAGTAAAGCACAGGTGCAAGCCAGTTTAAAGACCCTATTATGATGTCATAATGGCCCAATGTAAGTCAATGGGAGAAATTTATATTCGTTTTTCTTTAATATCTTAAAAAGTATAAAGTTTAGAAAAGTGAAAAATACATAGCATAAGTGTCGTTTACAAGACCTACGCGACAAAGTTTGAATGAAGTTTCTACGTTAAGTGGTTCGGGCTGAATTAATCGCAGAAAAAGGTAACAAGAATAAGAAGAAGAAGAAGAAGAAGCCTAGGAATAACAATACAGGGCATTTCATGCACTGTAATTAAAACATCAGCACGGTCTACGTCCATTAAACACTAAAGCCCACTGTTCTGAGAACCAGGTCATGGGTGTTGATTCCACAGGCATGGGAAATAAAAAAAAAAGAGGTTAATGTTAGTGGTAGGCGTTAGTGGTACCTGTCAGTTTGACGAAATACAACCACAAAGACAGGTCATCATTTCAAATAAATTCAAAGGTCTCAAAGGAAACCACAAGAAAAGGAAAAAAAAGTCAGAAAGAAATAAGCAGGTTTATAAAGCTTTGTCTCAGACACCATAGAAGGAGGACAGAGGTTGCATGGTTAAAGAAAAGGCCTCAAGTTTAGGAATTACAGACATGAAGTGATTGTTGGTGTCAGGGGTTTTTATCTTCGTCAAAAAAATGTAATAAATAAATGTCCTTCATGCTAAAAATGATGTTACATAACTTATCTTGGTCTGTTCATGACAAAAACAGCCATGTAAATAAAAGATCAATTAAAATTTCAGACATCGTAATTACTTTTGAAAGTGTCTTATTAATGTCTTTTTTGGTCTTTCACCAGGTACAATTTTAATATTTCTCCACACACAACCACGCAACCGAGTGCAGAGTCCAACCTGGGCCCAAAGGGTCTCATCACCTCCAGGGGGGCTGCTGGACACACATTGAGCTCATTCACTGCCTCATTTTATGACCTCAGAACGGAGGCATTCACCTTGTGACACTTTACTTTTACTTAGGTGTCTATAGTCTACAGTACCCCAGACAAGAGGTGAGTTTGGGCCAGCAGTGGGCCAGCAGCGGGCCAGATCCGGCCCAAAAAAGAGAGGCGTGCCCATCCCGGTGGCCCAGCATCAGGGGGATGGCTGCGTGACTGAGGGAAGACTGTGAGAGAAGACGGCGGCCATAGAGACAAAGAAAAAACAGAGACAGGCAGGGAGAGATGAGAAAAGATGGAGGGAGAAAGGGAGGGCGACTGAACGAGTCTTACTTCGTCCTGGCAGAAATACGGCTGCTCGATCTCCCTCAGAGGGTCCTTCAGGTAGCTGAACATGAACTCCTGCACCTTGTTGTTATCTGTGGCCCACATCTCCTGTAGACACACACACACACACACACACACACACACACACACACACACACACACACACACACACACACACACAGAGTCAATGTTGCTGAAACCTTACACCACTTCAGAGGACCCTCTTATGTCCTACCCCCCACATCTATCCAGCTGTAATCCATGACATTATTTATAGTCTTATACGCGGCTCTCTCTCAGATTTCTCCCAGCAGCCCTCAGCCTGTCTGAACCCTGTGGCCGTCTGCAGCCGACTACACACACACACACAGTCAATGTTACAGGCCTTACCTTCTGGTACTCCAGGAGAAAGGACTTGAACTCTTCCAGCGTAATCCTCTGCTCGGGCCGCTCGGTGTACCTTTGGGAGAGGAGCAGAGTTGGGCCGGAGACTACACACAAAATGAACTCATGACGCAGGGATGACATGGAATATTACAGAAAGGAAAAGCAATAAAGGAATAGATGAAGAATGAAGGTATCAAAGTATGACAGAGAAAGAATTAACGTTACTTGGAAGAAAGCAAATGACAATACGTAATGGAACACGGGCGATTATGTATAGACAGAAAGGGAAAATGAGAGAGAAAGAGAAAGAACATACCTCTGCAGAAAAGGAATCTCCATCTGAAGGGGAACATTTGAAAATAAGGAGGTTAGTGTTCAATTTCTCTGCTGAGATACACAAAACATATACAACCAAACATAGATGGAATTTTATTTGTTTGCGGCCAGTTTTTGACTTGAGCGTGGGTCATTTAATGCAGGTCACTAGGTTCACATGGCTTTGGGCTTGAGCCGGTCCTAATGGCACAGGGCAGCCAGGTTTTTTTTTTTTTTTAAGTGGTAAGTATTGATTTAGAAGCCATTTGAACAGCAGCTGACAGCACTGGCTGATGGGGCTTAAGTGCCCTAGATAAAGATACTTTGGGGGCGGGGGGGGCAGACAATGCCATCATCTGCCCCTCCCTTCCCACCCCTACTAGACAAAGGGCTCATATTACAACCCCCCGCCCCCCCAGACCCTAGAAATAACTCCTTAATTGAATCAACTCACTGTTTTCTGGGCTTCAAACATTAGGCTGCGATAGAGTTGGGCAAACTGACAGTAGGAGACGTCGCCGTTTCTCAGCTCCCCATCCTGCTCACAAAGAAACACACAGGAAGCAGACAAACACATCTTACTTCATGACCTAAGCTCATGGTACTAGTCTCTTCACAGATCATTGGGGGGGGGGGGGCATATAAGATTCAGGCAGTTTAAATGACTAGAGTATTCCTTTGACAACTCATAATCCTTTTTAGAGTTCAAATGAAAGTATTATTTCTTCTTTCTAACACCAAATGAGGTGTTTCTGTGTGTGTGACATATCGGTGAAAGTGTTACCGGCAGTTTCTCTCGCAGGAACCTCATGTTAGGTACTCTGTAGTTGACCTGACACAGCATGTTTTTCAGGTCTTTGCAGGAAATCCTGAAATACAATATGAATGAAATCAAATCAAAATCTTTACAATGAGCAGGGCAGGAAGAATTTCAGATATAATGTCAGCGCTAACTGGAAAGGTTCCAGCAGTGGGCGATACCATCTTTAAAACAAGCAGAGTTGAAACCAAAATCTCAAGATTTGAAAATGTTTACAATGTTCATTGAGTTCTTTGCGAGTAAAAAGCCTCATTCAGTGGCTGTTTCCTCAAGTTCCTTTGATAAACGCTTCCTAATCTGTGCCACTCATTCCAGTGTTTGATTGACAGCTGTGAGAACCAGAAACCCTGGTGATTAGTCTGGAGGCACTCGGAGGGCTGTCAATGATCGCATCAAGGAAACAACTACGTGCGCATGCGCATCCCTTCCACTCTCTCCCTCTCTTTCAGTGTGTGCCACCCTTTTCTCCTCACCTCCCTCAGTTTCTTCTTCTTTCTCTCCCTCAGTGTCTCACTGTTCTCATCCTTTCTCTGTCACTCTCTCCTCCTATCTGTCCCTCTCTCTCTCTCTCTCTCTCTCCCTCAGTACTTGAGCACTTGAAGGGCACAAGAAGCTCTCACACACTCATCCTCTGGGTCCGGTTTCCTGAGACAGGAAGTGTGTTCTGGGTGTTCTGCTCCATGCTCTCTGCCTGAACCTCACTCTCTCTCCTTTGTCTCAATCTTTCTTGCTCTCTCTTCTCCTCTGTCTAAACCACACACTCCAACTCACTCTCTCCCTCCCTCCCTCCCTCTCCCTTTCGGGGTCTTCCATTTGCTGGTTGAAACTGTGGACCAGCTAAGATTACCTCACCAGTAAGAACAGCCTAGACTCTCTATGTCTGTGTCTGTCTGTCTGTCTGTCTCTCTCTCTCTCTCTCTGCGTCTCCATCCTGCAATAAACCACCAGGTCAATAAACGTTCTGAGCAAAGACAGGCATGGGCCATTAATAAAATCCAATATGTTGACACACACACACACACACGTACAGAGTTCATACAGACAGCACTTGCTTCACTCATAAATACACACTACTACCCTGCCCTCTGTCTCCGTGTCCCTTTCTGACCTCAGAGCACTACACTCTGCCGGACAGACAACAGAGGTGAGCAGCAGCTGGACCATCACTCACACACACACTTACACATCTTTCTCACACACACACACACACACACACACACACACACACACACACACACACACACAAAACAAAGCAGCCGCATCACACATCTGTTTAAAGCCACCAACACTAACAGCAAACATTCAGGATGACTTGGCAGTCATCTGCCACTACCGTCAAGGCAACCTGTTATGACGGCAGTGGTGTTACGTAAGAGAGACACACAGTATGCAGCAGTCTCGCTACCAAACCATCCGGTTTTCTGCGGT
>NC_137914.1:9930451-10025451 GCF_963457725.1 Sprattus sprattus
ACCTTATTGCTCCTAAACAACAACCTGAGAAGTGCATGCCTCTACACACCACGGATTGAACACCCTGCTTCTTGTACCAAGTTCATCACAAAGTCTGGCGTGGGGAGGGGGAGGTAGTCACAGGTCAAACAAAGGAGTTTGGCAATCAGACAAGTTCAGAGTCCATGCCACACTTCACTATGACCCCCACACACCACGACAGCATCCAACTCAGACATTGAACCGGATCAGAACTGGATGTAGTCCGGGCCCACACCTGACAGGCACAGAGAGCCCAGCTCCCTCCACGAGAGGAGGATCCTAGCTAGTGGTGCGCCACTGAACCTAACGGCCTGTCCACTCCATGCTGGGGCTACAGGAAACACAAGACTGAAGTGGGTGGCTTAAACTCTTCCTGTCACACAAGTGCACACCGAACACACAATAACATACTTAATGTATGTAGAACACACAAAAAAAAGAAAAGACAATAAAAACCCTGACACAACCCTCTCAGACACCAAAGCCTGCTGGCAAAGACAAACAGAAGGTTTAACAGAATGTTCCCTGCTGAAATAGTATTTGTTTTTCCTCTGTGTTTGTGGACTTTGAAGGCATTCTTATTCTAAAGGAGTGGCACATCCTAGTACTGGGTAGAGCCTATACTTTTCCCAAGAAAAAAAATAGTAGTATAGACTCAGAGTAAGTATAGACTCAGAGCTGTCTCGATGGGGTTATATTCCAGGACCATTTGATCTCATCTGATTGACAATTAAAGTGCAAGTTAAGGGTGGCACAGAAAAAGCCTTCTCTTCACTTCATTCCCCAAATGTACAACGCAAAAGAACAATTAATTTCAACAAGTTTAATAATCCAAAATTCAAATACAATACATCAGTAAAGGCACTGGTCCTCTTTAGGAGGAATTGCAAAGGGTTACTTTACAACCACAGGACAGAGTGAAAAGGGATTGATTTCCTGATTAATCAGCCAGTCCCATTTCAGTATACACTGCATGATATTTCTGAATAGTATTGAAACATGGGTCCACTATGTGAGCGTCCACAAACTATCAAGAGCGGTGAAACTAATAGCACACACAACTTTAATGGTCAACTAAACCTGAATTGAACCTGACCAGACTCTTCAACCCATCTCCTGATCTGGACCAGTTCCATCAACCACATGTCAAAGGATGATTTGTTGATTGTTAATGCGACCTGTTCAGATAAAGAACCCTGCTGATGTGATTTTTTTCACTTCTCCTTTGCATTCACATCCAAATGACCTCATCTGTGTGACAAGTAGCCTATTCCACGTCCTATATTAGCGTACACTTCCTCATTCAGTGGCGTTTTACAATTATACCAAATAAATCAACTCTTGAGGCTTCTCATTCGAGCAGGGATCAGACGCTTAAAAGAGGAACGCTGTGACATTCAGGTCCAAGCTGATGGGGGTGGGGGAAACGTAGGAGACTCACACCAGTAAACTACAGTATTACAGAATGACCCCCCCCCCCCCCCCCCCGGCCCTCCACAACCCCTACCCCTTTTGTAGCAGGAACGTGTAATTCATACAAATATAACTGTCAAAACCAGAAAACCAAACACACGGTCTCACACACATGGTTTCACACACACACACACACACACACACACACACACACACAGTATATATACAGCCGCGGAAAAAATTAAGAGACCACTTCAAAATTATCAGTTTCTCTGGTTTTACTATTTATTGGTATGTGTTAAAGTAAAATGTACATTTTAGTTTTATTCTATAACCTACTGGCAACATTCCTACCAAATTTCAAATAAAAATATTGTCATTTAGATCATTTATTTGCAGAAAAATGACAATTGGTCAAAATAGCAAAATTGATGCAGTGTCTTCAGATCTCGAATAATGCAAAGAAAACAAGCTCATATTCATTTTTAAACTACACAATACTAATGCTTACACTTAGGAAGAGTTCAGAAATCAATATTTGGTGGAATAACCTTGATTTAAAATCACAACTTTCATGTGTCTTGGCATGCTCTCCACCAGTCTTTCACATTGCCGTTGGGTGACTTTATGCTACTCCTGGCGCAAGAATTCAAGCAGCTCGGCTTCTTTTCATGGCTTGTGACCATCCATCTTCCTCTTGATCACATTTCAGAGGTTTTTTATGGGATTCAGGTCTCGAAATTGGGCTGGCAATGACAGGGTCCTGATCTGGTGGTACTCCATCCACACCTTTACTGGCCTGGCTGTGTGGCATGGAGCATTGCCCTGCTGGAAAAAACACTTTTCAGAGTTGGGGAACATTGTCAGAGCAAAAGGAAGCAAGTTTTTCTTCCGGGACAACGTTGTACTTTGCCTGGCTGAGGTTTGTAAAAGACCATAAGGATTGAAAAAGCGGACTGGAGGTTCTTCTAAGTTCGTCTTCTCTGATGAGTCCGATTTCACAGTAGGTGCAAGACTCTCTGGCTTGTAGGCCTCTCCAGGTCTCCGTCTAACCATCAGACGACCATGTGTTGGGCAAAGCTGAAAATTGGACTCATCAGAGAAGACGAACTAGAAGACCCTCCAGTCCGCTTTTTTCAATCCTTATGGTCTTTTACAAACCTCAGCCAGGCAAAGTACAACGTTGTCCCGGAAGAAAAACTTGCTTCCTTTAGCTCTGACAATGTTCCCCAACTCTGAGAAATGTTTTTTCCAGCAGGGCAATGCTCCATGCCACACAGCCAGGCCAGTAAAGGTGTGGATGGAGTACCACCAGATCAGGACCCTGTCATGGCCAGCCCAATTTCGAGACCTGAAGCCCATCAAAAACCTCTGAAATGTGATCAAGAGGAAGATGGATGGTCACAAGCCATGAAAAGAAGCCGAGCTGCTTGAATTCTTGCGCCAGGAGTAGCATAAAGTCACCCAACGGCAATGTGAAAGACTGGTGGAGAGCATGCCAAGACACATGAAAGTTGTGATTTCAAATCAAGGTTTTTCCACCAAATATTGATTTCTGAACTCTTCCTAAGTGTAAGCATTAGTATTGTGTAGTTTAAAAATGAATATGAGCTTGTTTTCTTTGCATTATTCGAGATCTGAAGACACTGCATCTTTTTTGCTATTTTGACCAATTGTCATTTTTCTGCAAATAAATGATCTAAATGACAATATTTTTATTTGAAATTTGGTAGGAATGTTGCCAGTAGGTTATAGAATAAAACTAAAATGTACATTTTACTTTAACACATACCAATAAATAGTAAAACCAGAGAAACTGATAATTTTGAAGTGGTCTCTTAATTTTTTCCGCGGCTGTATATATATTTCATGATTAAAGGCAGGTGTTCCCCAAAATTCCCAGGCCTCTGCAGCACTTAGCCGAAGTGCTTAGTCTTTTGTCTTCACTTACTCTTGCCAGTTATTCTTGCGTATTTCCTTCATAATATAAGCATGCTTTTTTTTTTCCTTCCCGCCAAGGGTATGCAACTAGCCTGAAAATACAACTTTGAAAAAATAGCTCGACTCCCTCACGCAAACCTCTCAGCACAGCCAGCTAGCCGAGTAGAACAAAGTAGGTAGACCCTGAAACAACACAACATCTGCCCCAGGATGCAGCCCATGGCCCAGACACAAACAAGGCATGGGGGCAAAGAAACCCATTTGGAAAATCCACGGCGTCTTCACAGAGAGTCGTTTTCTGACAACAGTGTGAGAGGCTGTAGAAGATTCTGGAAGTGTTTCTGCACTCTTGACATTAAAATCTTTTCTGCAAGTCTGGCCAGAGTGATGCTTGGAATGAGAAGGAGAGAGAGCCAAAGACAATACAAATCTCAAATATTTCAAACATAATGTAACAGTGACCTGTAATGATGGCTACTCTTCCGTCTCTCCTCACCATTACTCAGGAGCCCTCAGACACCAACAGATGACCAGAAACCTCTGTGTTAGGCTAGAGGGACAATGTACAATAGCCTTCAGGTTCTGGCAAAGGCCATTTCCCCAACACATATGAGATATTAATACTTGTCCCTGTGTTTACCTTACTGCTATCCCAAGCTCTAGTATACGGGACAGTTAAACATATATTTTATATCTCTAAGAATATGTTTCATTTAGAGACAAAAGTGATCTGAACATCGGGCACCTTGAAAGTTTGCTTTGGGGATAAACCTATAGATATTGAGCATATTATATTCATTTGTAAAGAATGCACTTGAACAGTATATTTTATTTTCTGGAAGGTAGGTTACACAAATGGGTTGTGATTAATTATTAACCGAGACAGCAAATGTAAAATACTAATAATCCTCATCTCACTGATGGCAACTCCATTCATTGCAATAGCCTATTTGTATTGGGGACTGGTCTAAAAATCACTAAATTCTCTCACCATCGCGGTCAGAAAGTGAAACACAATATCGCCACACACACACAAAAAAAATGGTCTAACAGTTCGGTTCTTGAGGCCTACACCAACCATAGATAATTTCAAACCCCGTCACTGACGACAAACTGGGGAATATGGAGAGGGCCATATCTCCTCTACATTCCCGTTAAAAGCCCGACTCGGTGCTATTTTTGTGCCGCGAGCAGTACAGCATTTGCCGATATCACCTATGCTGCTCTGCGTATCAAGTGACTGCTGTGAGCTCACATGTACGAACCCATCTTCAGAGAGAAGATTACCGACAAAATCGTTTAGCCCTTTTTTTCCTGCGCCTCTGTGCTGCATCCGGAGCAGAGTGCAGCTGTGCGCGGAGGCATCCTGCCGCACGCCAGACCCAAAGATTGTAGGCTCATCAGAAGATTGTTTGATATAAACCAGCTCTGCATAGGGAAGCTATATGACAAACTGTACAGCACTACACATTTGTGCTTACAGGATGTAAACGGGCCTGGTGTAAAACTCTAAACATGTCAGTAGGTTGCGTGATTGTGCACCAAGCCAAATTGGCTAAACACGGGCCTCGTTCTTTTGTCAGTTCTTAGCACATATCAGTGTTTTGACTCAACAGTTTCTGTAGGTGGAGGAGGCAATGATTCGCCTCACCTGGTCAACTATGCTAGCAGCAAAAGGACCGTTGTCTTTAACAACAACAACATATACCACCTATGGATAACGGCCTAATAAACACTACAAAAACATCCTCGTATCAGTCTGCAATTAAAAGTCCCCACCTACAAAGCAGGTACAAACCACCTCAGCATCATCTAACGTAAGCTCTTTTAGATACACTATGACAAACTCTGCGTAAACGTAGCAATTATGATTTTAACATAACGAATAGGGTAGACCTGACAGGTGGCATTCACCCTCGATATGCCCACTTTACTCTTTTAGAAACTGCTATGTAGTCTACAAGGGAAAACAACTGCCACACAAAACCAAAATTTCACCTATAATTCTTACACCTATAAAAAAAGGTGTCAGCAACTGCCAACATTTGTTTCCTCGAATGTTCACTTTCTGAAGCCATACTCACTTTCTCCTTCAATCTTGTCTGTGCCCCTTGTCCAAATAATCTGTCGGGTCTCAAGCTTCACTTGAAACGTCCTTCTCTCTGGGCGTTGAGACTTTTTAGAATAAAATAATGTCAGCACGGTCCCTAGTTCCAAATCTCGGTATAGGTTAGTCATTTCTGTGTCGGTGACCGTCCATGGAACAGGTCCGTTGGAGAAGAAGCCAGCGGCTCCTGCCATGGTCATTTCCCTTGTTTGTTGTCCTTTTCCTTTAGAACAATTTACTGCCTCCTGGGCCTGTGGTGGACACCTGGAAAAATAATGCGATCGTCTCATAATCTTTGGAGAATCAAACATATTTCACAACACAATGAGAATATTTGAAAATATGGGAAAGGCCAATGTGAGTATTCAAACGTGAATAAAACAGTTCATAATTAAGTATGAAGCGATATGCAAGATATCTACGCGCTCTTATGATGTGTCAATTTGCAATAATATAAATACTGACCATTAGAGGTAAATAAAAGCCACAAAAACTAATCTGGGATAATGAGCCAGGTTCAAAAAGATCTCAGATCGTTTTCAGGAAACAAGATTGGGTACCCTCAATGCAATGGATTTCCCACGAAGATAATAAGTAAACAACTCAATCCGTGGATTTTAACTGTAATCTGTTGTACATTTAAGTAGATTACAGGCGAAGGCCACTATGACTGGGCTAGTTGCTAATAGGAATTTATTTCCTTCCCAAGTGGTTAAGCCATCCCATAAAGTTTCTTTCCTCTGACTGCCCTAGCGCAATTCTACAATCAACATATGTATCCAAATATCTGTGATTTTTTTTACCAAGCAGATGACAATACGCATCATACAGAAACGTGGCTACATTTTCCAGGGGCGCTAACGCTGAAGCGTTTGAGAGCGGAGGGAAGTATGGCTGATTTTACAGCAAGCAAGTCAGGTACAGCCTACAATAATTCAGTCGTCTTTCTTGTACCCTTTGCCTTACCGTCTCAAAATGCAACTGGCACGCTCGGACACAACAGAAGCAGAACAACACGTCGTAACGCTGCAATCTCGGCCCCGCACATCTCTGGACCCAACTTCGGCTGTCCTGAAGTCTTCCCCCTTTTCTCGATGATTATATCATCGTGCGATGGAGATAATGCGTCTCAGTCCAGAGAAAAGCCTTGTGGTTTTTCCCTTGGCGTCCTGCTGTAGCAATCCTCCATCGAGTTGGCCATATGCAAGTTAGTCAGACACGGCTGCTGCGGCCCTTCCCCCAACCGACCCCTTCTGTACAACAAAGCATTGGATAGAGCGGCCTCTTAAAGACACAGGTCTGACTTTCCGCCCGTGCGCAACATTGTATGATTTCATAATTAGCTTGTGGGGCAACTATGTTACACTAAACCTGTTAGGTGGCCTTGTAAATGTGTTGTAGTGTAGGTCTATTTATGTACTGCAGTTGTGATATTGAAGGCTTTTGTCGTCTGTGGCAAGGATACAGACGTGCACTTGACATACAAAAATAAAGGTACATACAATGTACATGTGCCATAACTGCAGCTGATAGTAAATGAATAAGGTTACCCTATAAAACGATCTTTCTTCTAAGCTCTCCTGTTGTATCAGTGTGTTTGTTTGAGATGTCAAGTTAACAGCTCTTACTTGAAAACTGCATTCTCAGAGATTGTTCTTTGAGACCTCCATTCTAATCAAATGTGATGGTATTAAATATGGAAGATGGGGCAGACAGTACAGTCAGTAAAGTAGAGAGGGGAGGCTATACAGTATAGTCAGTATAGTAGAGAGGGGAGGCTATGCTACAGTTGGTATGTCTTCCCACAGTAAAATATGCTTGAAATCGAAACAGCTGTCTGAACATTATTCTCACCTCAGTAACCTCAAACCACCTTGCACCTTGTAAAGTTCACTGCAGCATTCTGCAAAACGGTCCCTTTTATCCACACTAAACTAGCAGGGCCTACTGACACCCTTGCCAACTGTAAACTGTTTCGACTCTATGAAGGGTTTCGTCATTAGGCTACACAACAGAGCTAAACTATGAGGGAGTCATAAAGGCTCATAAAAACATAGTTTACTCATAGTTCTTTATAAATAACATTCAAGGTGGTACGTCACGCAATGGACAGAACATAGGGGCCCTGTAGGGTCAAGTGTATCACGTAAGTCAAAAAGTTAATGTCTGTGAATGTCCAGCATACTGCAAACATCGTGTGAACCATCGGTTCTCCATGGGTTAGATTTGTTTCTTAGGTTCTACGGTTGCCTAAAATTCAGCATCAGCTGAACAACAATATAAGGGAAAACAGGATTTTTGACTATACTTCATGAAAAACTTTAATTCACCCACCAGCATTTATATACATACGACATGACTAACAAGAACAGAATTGTAGATATTCAGCAAAAACGTTACATTGGTTTTGTGATTTTCTTTTAATATTGATTATCTTTAACACTCTTAAGCATTTGAACAACCTTTCATCAGATTTTTTCTGGAGATTATTGCCTTGTATTTTATTCACACAACCAGTAGCTCATATAAAATGTTGTATGATTTAAATGGCTCTAAATGGTACTTGCCTCCACTAGTTTTGTTCCCCCTGATCAAAGCTGCTCTAACTGATCAGGAAAGGACAGGACAGGGCCCTATGCAGATCTTGGTCTAGGCACTTGTTACATTAGAGTAAGCATACTAGACTGCATGTGAAAATGGAGGACTGTATCAAATTGCACAAGGGCAAACAATATCAACCAGACAGGGTGATACGATATTACTAATGCAAATCATATACAATTTAAAATGTTTTGACAAATGAACATGAAACCATAAGATGGTCTTTTCAAATGTATGCAGATACAGCAGTCACATCTCTGATGATGTCACTTCCAAAGATGCCAGTGGCCTCTTACTGCATCCAGGTCAAGAGAAGGTCAGACAGAGCACACCAATCTGTATCAGGATGGACGTAGTTTGGCACATGTGTGCCCTGAATGTGGATGATCACCTGATGACACTGGTTGATGGAATAAAGTCTGATGCCAAAACTGTTAGAGAGCAGCTGAAAAGGTTGCTCTTTTGACTTAAGTGTCCCATTATTTACTACAGTGTTAGTCACAACTGCACAGCAGCAAGTGCAGTATGTCATAAGTTGATTGGAGAGTGTGTGCATCCCGACTGAAATAATGAAGTTGAAATGAGTCATGGAATTTATGGGAGTCATGGGTTCATTTTTATTTTTAAATAACCTAAAGTGTCAAAAAATGGAATACAAACGAAACAAGTGTTGTACTAAGGCTATAGGGTTAAAAACATTAACATTAGCATCCTACAATAATACTTTCCTATGCCGAAATAAGTGCAGGATCTCGGTATTCACACTGAAAAGCCTTCAGAGTAAAGGATAATTGCTTTACAATTCCATACAGATACAAAAAAATAAACATCCAAAATATTAACTTAATGGTAGATATCATAATTCTGGGTGTTTTCTTGTATTTTGGCAAATTCATATCCCTCACACACTAGTTGTTTGACAATTATGGGACGAGAGAGAGTTCATAAAGAGATAGTCGTATGCTATGAAACAGTCTTTAGGTGAGGACCTGGGTGATTAAGGTAGGATAACAGCAAATAATCAGAAAGGAATAAAACAGCATATGGGCACACCTTGTGCCAGAATGACCATTTAAGTTTTAGATGATTCCATCTTTTATCACATGTGAAGGCATATCGGAGAGAAAAACATAACATAAAATAAGAAATCCAATGTTCCCTGATAGAACATGTGAAGCAAAAAAAAAACATAAATAAAATAAAAAATAAAATAATAGCCACGTGGTAGGAAATGCACATTCAGTCTGCTTGTCACACGGCCAAGTTCCATTGCCTTCTCTTACTCATCCCCACCGTTCAGGCCTGTGGCTGAGCTACCAGTCCCCAGCTCACACTGGCCACAGAGGATCCTCGCAGCGCCACACACACACGGCTTTGACCAAGCGCTCTCTCACAGACAAAGGCGTGTGGGTGCAGTCTTGTAAGGAGTTATTGTCACTTGTTATTTTTCCACTTTTCTATGAAAATATAGAGTTCATCTGATGGGTACAGCAAGACGACAACACAGAGTAGCTTCAGAAGGTGTGAAAGGCTCATAAATTATACAGCAAACATAATAGCTGTGCATCATTAAAAGCTTGATAGCAGACACGTCACCTGGTATCACTAAATCAGTCATTTAGGCAGATACTTCCCCTCCGAGGCAAATAAAGTTATGTCGATACCCGCTGAACTGTAAATAGGGTGATCTCAGTGAACCCTTTGTAGTTTTTTTCTGCTCTTTACCTAACTGACCCCTCCCAGTTTTCCCATGACCCCCCCCCCCCAACACACACACCCATTCTTTTCTTGTGAAGACACACACATGGTGAAATCATTAACACTAAAAATGTACATTTCTGCAATTAGATTGAATGCAAGGAGGTTGAGGTTTTAAAAAACAGATAAGAATGAGGGAAAGAGACAGTCAGAGAGAGAGAGAGAGAGAGAGAGAGAGCGAGAGAAAGAGAGAGAGAGAGAGAAAGAACGAGAGATAGCTTTAAAATTCAAAGTCGTCTTCTGCCATGTCGATGGCCCAAGCAAACTTCTCACGCTGGGTTTTGTTGTAGACCTTCTCCAAGGGGATGTTATACTTCTTACACCTGCAAGTGACACAGAGAAGATCAAATTCAAAACATATTAGCCCCTTGCTCTCTTTTTTTCTCCCTTTCTATCTCTTTCTCTCTGTCTTTCACACGCGCTTTCTCGCTCTCTCTCACTCTCACACACACACACACACACACACACACACACACACACACACACACGCTTGCAAACACACACACAGTGAGACAATCCCAAACAGCACAAAGGATTACCTAATTGCTCCCACCCACATTTTACAAAAGGCGGGAACATGCAGGAGGAAGGCTTCCATGTTACTCTCAACACAAAAACAAAAACAACCAAAAGGGATGTTTCGCACGAGGAGAGTACAAGCCTGGCTACAGGGCAGATCATGAACTTCCTCCAGTGTGCGTGTGTGTGTGTGTGTGTGTGTGTGTGTGTGTGTGTGTGTCTCTCTGTGTCTATCTGGGTGTGAGGGGGCTTTCCCAAAATAGTGTCTGAGGTAGCGGACAGAGCTGCGAGGACAGGGCAGGCAGGCGAGCTCATCGAGTGGCCCTCTCTCCAGCACCAGGGTTCTAGCTCACCATCCCCTCCACACATTAAACAAGTGCGGGGCAGAGGACAGCAGGGGACGGGGAGCAGGAGGGCAGGGGGACGGGGGGCAGGAGAGCAGGGGGAGGGGGGACTCCGCCAGCCCGGGATAGTTTCTGGCACACAAACAAACCCCATTGTTCCTACTCACATATTTTCCTCTCTTCTCCCTCTCTCTCTCTCTTTTGCTCTGTCGTGCTTTTGCTTTCTGGCAGCTGTTGTACCCAGCTCACACAGCGAAAAGAGCACTTCCTCCCTCTGGGCTGAAGAGTAACACCCAGCCTGGCCTGTCCAAATCAGGCACTGTTGCACCAATGTTTTGTCACAAAAAAGGAGTCAACTCCTTCCATTAATAGTTTAATTGTTGGTTCAATTTCAGATGAACCAGTACTGAAGTGGAGATACACACTTAATATTAATGACAAGTGTGATCTTCTCATGGGGTCTGATCTAATCGCAGTTTTTCTCCAAGTTGTCTAAATGATAGTGTCCCACAGTGATTAGATCCAATCAGTTCAATATAGGCTTCATTATCTTCCAGTGTACGTAGGACTCTCTGCTTCTCCATAAACAGCTTCTCTCCCAGCCACCCCTTTAAACCTACAAGGCTACAAAGCCGCAGGGGCCCTGTAGCTAAGCCCAAGATAAACAGCCGCTCCCTGGCCTGACTTTAAACCTACTAGAGATGCAGGGGGCCAGGAGTTCAACTTGCCCAGTATAAACAGTCTCTCTCCCCTCACTCTACAACCACACCAGGCTACAGAGATTGCAGGGATCCAGGTAGTTGAGTTTGGAGGTGCCGAGGATAAAGAGTCTCTCTACGTCACCCCTTTAAACCTACCAGGCTACGGTGATGCGGGGGTCCAGGTGGTTGAGCTTGGAGGTGCTAAGGATAAAGAGTCTCACTATGTCACCCCTTTAAACCTACCAGGCTACGGTGATGCGGGGGTCCAGGTGGTTGAGCTTGTAGGTGCTAAGGATAAAGAGTCTCTCTATGTCACCCCTTTAAACCTACCAGGCTACGGAGATGAGGGGGTCTAGGTAGTTGAGCTTGTAGGTGCTAAGGATAAAGAGTCTCTCTATGTCACCCCTTTAAACCTACCAGGCTACGGAGATGCGGGGGTCCAGGTAGTTGAGCTTGTAGGTGCTAAGGATAAAGAGTCTCTCTATGTCACCCCTTTAAACCTACCAGGCTACGGAGATGCGGGGGTCCAGGTAGTTGAGCTTGTAGGTGCTAAGGATAAAGAGTCTCTCTATGTCACCCCTTTAAACCTACCAGGCTACGGAGATGCGGGGGTCCAAGTAGTTGAGCTTGGAGGTGCCGAGAGCGATCTGCTTGTTCTCCTCGCGGTCCGTGGCCTGCACCTCCAGCTTCATCAGCTGCTCCTCTATCCTCTGCACGGCCTTCTTCTTGGTCTCCACGGCTCTGGGCGCAGCAAGATGGAAGTGGACAGGGTTAGGCCTATGAGTGAGACACTCTCACAGACATACGAGTCGCTTGGTACTTCACTCTCTGTTTATAATTAGATGTAAGGAATATGGTCTCAAAGGCGGACATGATTCTTCTCTGGTCATACAATGATACAAAGCTAACTGGTGACCATGTTGCAACTGAGTAACTATTTACACAGTTTTCACGTATATTTGTATTTACATATTTATATAATCATGGATGTATTCTTGCTGTATTGTTTTTTTCATGTATGTATTCTTTATCCTTAATATGTTCTTCTTCTGTATTTATATGATATTAAGGGTCATATTTACTGATTATTCTCTGTTATATAAACTCTGCAGGTCAAGCTTAAGGTGCAGCCTGACTTCGAAGGCTTGGAGGACGACCAAATAAGTGCTTACTTTCTGCTTTTGTCATCATGAAGAGACTTCGCATCTGCCTTGGCTGCCTTAAACTCCTTCTTGGCAGATGAGAGCTGTTTCTTCTTTTCATCAATCTGGGTGGAGGAAGAAACTCCAGATATCATTATTTATTTCCTTACATTTATTTAATGAATTGTTATTTATTACATAATGGCAATGACTTAAGACATGACTGTGGGCCTGAGAAGACACAGACAGAGTGATGAACACAGTCAGGATCTTACTTTGGTCTGAAGGTTTTGCATGGTTTTCTCAAAGGTCTTCGGTGGCGCCCTCTGGTGGTTACACAGTAAAGCAACAGCTCTGTTGGCTCGGTTGTAGGAAAGGATCTTAGATGGTTCGTTGTCATCGTCTGAGAAGCGGCAAAGAGTCCAAGCGGCTGATCAAAACTTTCAAGGCTCATAATGTAGCACCATTTATCAAACATTATCTGGCTATTCTGTGCTGATCAGCCCTTTGGCACAACTTCTGTTGTTTCTTCTTAATTGTGCTATATAAATAACAAGTGGCTTGACATGAGGGAAAGCTTATCTTGGGTCAGCACAGCCAATAAAAGATAAGTGGGGAAATAAGTTTTTTTCCTTTTCCTGAGAGAAACACACACTAAATTACAGTCCATAAAAGTAGTTCTTTACTTTAATTCAAACAATACTCAAACCAATCTGAAAAGCCACAATGAACGACACTGGTCAGTAAATAAGGTCTTGTGGACGACTTGGATGAAGCATTCAGGAACTCACCACAGGTGAGCTCCTTCAGCTGCTGCTGGAGGGTGATGGAGGCGTTGTAGGTACGAAACACTTTGGCCGTCAGCCCGTCCATCAGCTCCTGCAGGTGCTTGTTCAGGATGGAGGTCTAGGAGAAAAGGCAAGTCAAACACCACTATGATAAGACTGCTATAAAATGAAAGCGATAAGCATAAAACTGTGGTGATGATCCAGCAGTTTGAAGGGGAAAGGTGAGGTACATACATTGAGCCTGTCGAAGAGGTCATCTTCAGGCTGCTTGTTCTCAAGAAACAGTTGAAGGTTTTTAAATACCTGTAGTAAATAACAAAATCACAGATACAAAATGAAACACTGACAGCCAATGATATTTCTGTGGTTATGCAAAATTTACGTTGCAAACTGAGACAACAAACATTAGTTTGGTGTTGTGGTAGTATACCTTTCTAACCACAAGAGGGTGCCATTTCAATTTAAGGGTAGGGTGTCGAATGAAACCTCTAGGGCAGTATTTGAAGTTGTTCTATTCTTGATGATGGCAATAAAGTACAGACCATTAAAGCCCCCAGTGTTAACTTTTACAGTGTTGTGTTGTGCACACAAGACGCTTAATCCGCCCTGGAGTGTATGTAACAATGCAATTTGAATCACTGGACTATTTCTGTGGAAGAAAAAACCCCAGTGATGAAACAACCCAACAATCATGGGGTGGAAACATCGAGCTAGTCAGCATGTGTCATCAGCCGTCAGTCTTACTCCTTCAGGCGTGTAGAGAGTGTAGATATCTGTTTAAAGACTTTTGTGTGTGTGTGTGTGTGTGTGTGTGTGTGTGTGTGTGTGTGTGTGTGTGTGGTGTGTGTGTGTGTGTGTGTGTGTGTGGTGTGTGTGTGTGTGTGTGTGTGTGGTGTGTGTGTGTGTGTGTGTGTGTGTGTGTGTGTGTGTGTTTGTGTGTGTATGTGTGTGGTGTGTGTGTGTGTGTGTGTGTGTGTGTGTGTGTGTGTGTGTGTGTGTGTGTATATGTGTGTGTGTATGTGAGTGGACACCTGCATATTTGTGTCTGCGTGCCTGGTGTCAATGCATGATGGTGTGGTGTGTACGTGTCTGCATGTGTGTGTATGAGTGTGTGCTTGTGTGCAAGTAATAGCAGGAAACAGATCTCCCCAAAGGCAAAGCTGACGGAAGGCCTTTAGGGCCAGGATCACCTGTCTGTGCAAACATCCTCCCCAGAATCTCTCTCTCCACACACACACACACACACACACACACACACACACACACACACACACGCTCGCACACACACACACCGTGCATTCCTCAAGCGCCTAAACAACCCCCACTCCTCACCGGATCCAATCGTTGTCATGGTAGCATGAGTAGAACACTGACTGTAAAAATGACAGTACCCCTTCCACACATGTCCTCTCCTCAACAGATGTCAAATATTTGAACGGAATTAAAAACAGTTTACTCCCCAAACTAAACGGAACTCCAAACTTCTAGTCGATTCCGTGTATTAAATTATTTTGGGTCGACAGCATCCCACTTGCTTGCTTTTTATAAGTGCAGTGCTTTTGACATCCCAAACAGCTCTCCCACTCCTTGCTCCAGCAGAAATCATCACTCAGAGAGACACTTATTCCTCCCTCTCTGTCATTCTCTCTCTCTGTCATTTACTCTTCCAAAGATAGGCATCATTCTATCCTTTTTCTCTACCTCTTTTACCATCTCTCTCTCACTCTCTTCCCTCCCTTCTCCTCCTCCCCCCTCTCCCTCCCCACTCACCCTCTGCCTCTCCCCCCACCACACCCCACCACACCCCACCCTCTCCCTCTGCCTCTCCCCCACCACGACCTCTCCCTCCCCTCCCCTCCCCTCCACTCACCCTCTTCTCCACAGGGATCTTGTTGTAGTAGCGGATGGAGTCCTTCCCCAGGAAGTCGAACTCCACCACGTACTCCTGGCCGTCCAGCTCGGCGTAGACCTTGATGTGCTCCACACGAAGCGAGCAGCAGCCCACCGTGTCGGCCGTCTCGCCGTCCTCCTTCTCATTGCCTGCTCTCAGGGCCAGCTGTGTGTGTGTGTGTGTGTGTGTGTGTGTGTGTGTGTGTGTGTGTGTGTGTGTGTGTGTGTGTGTGTGTTGGGGGGAGGGGAACAAAAATCAGAGGGTAAGATGGGTGAGAGTGACTCCCAAACATTGGAATTGTATGGTTGCGCTCTGCGGCAGTGGTTGTCAATCACGATCCCCAAGCATGCACACTTACTTCATGCTCACTTCTTCAGCGCAATGCTTAAGACAGACCACAAGGTAGTCTTGACTTTTGGTCTTATGTTTTTTTTTGTCTGTCTAACCCATTAGCATTGTGTTATTGTCACCACACGGCGCGCTGCCAATGGACTCTGTTTCCGCTCCTGTTGGACTCATGCCACAACTGGGCTGGAGCTAACCAGCAGCAGCTGACCTGAATTGGCGCTGATCCGGCAACAGCGCTAATCAATTATCAATACAGTGGATGCGGCGCTGTTCCCACAGTATCGCCAGCTATGTGAGTCCTCTGTGTGTGGGCCATGTGAAGCTGGGGATGGTTAATGCTTAATGAGGAAATGCTGACTAAAACTGGCAGCAGCAACAACTAACAATTTGTGTTCATAATCCCCAGGAAACAAAGGCAGCGATTTAAATAGCAACGGCATGTACTTCAAGCCAGATGACGACCTTAAGTTATAACCACTTTCTAAGTGATCAGATATATATATTAAAGCTAGAGTCCATGATTCTGGCGAAAGGTTGTTGATTTATGAGCTCAGCAGCCAATCAAATTACACCTCTCCCTTCTGTGCTCCTGGTACAGCGGTTTTGAGTGGACCGAATTGTTTATGGTACAGCCCAAGTCATAGACAGCAGCAGAGCTGTCAAACACCGGAGGTGTTTTTTAAGTGCACACACTGAATGGACAGGTATGGGTCTGAATTTGACAAAGTGTATTGGATCAGAACCGAGGACGGCACCATCCGGGTTCCCCACCTTGTCGATGAAATAAAGAGCCACGGCCCGCTGTCGGATCCTCATCTCTTTGGACTTCCAGTCCTCGCGGTACTGGGTCCGGAGGCGTTCCACACAGCTCTTCAACCGCCGCGCCGTCTCGTACTTCTGCCAGTCTTTCTCACCCTGCCCCACCAAACACAAACATTAGCCATGGGTTACAACACTAATAAACGAGTCTGTTTACTCTACGTCATATATATCGGTTTCAGTGACATTTATCTCTGGTGACGGCTTCTGTCTCCATTTGTATTCCCCTTCAACTGTGACCACTTCTTCCAGCTCCCTCCTTTCCTTTGCACCTTCATTACGCTCATCCTCCTCTCTCTTCCTCTCTCCCTCTCTGTCTCTCTTCTCTCCTCTCTCTTCTCTCCTCTCTCTTCCTCTCTCTCCCTGTCTGTCTCTCTAATTATTAACGTCATAACCACTGCGATTTTCAGTCCAGTTAAACGATTAATACATTTCTGACTGGACAAGAGGCATTCCATGAGGGAGGATATCCTGGAACAATCTCACTCAGACTCTTCACCGCTAGTTATCACTCTGCGTTTGATCGACTCTAAACCGTTGAATAGTACAACGTCGACATTCCATTCTTTCAAAGTCAGAGAGCAGAATCGCAAATCGCAATTTTATGATGACACATTTGAGAGTTTTTGACTGAGGAACGTGAGAAAATGGAGTAGAGGGAATGTACAAATGAACATGAAGCCAGGCCTCTTGTCTCATGCCTACAGATGGATCGCAGTCGTGATGATATACTTGACCAACCCCCAGGAACACGAGCGTCATATTGCTGAATCATTACACAACCCATTAGAGACATCACTGTGTGCATCAGCGGACGCATGGGGAGCCTATCACATCACTAAGGCAACAGAAAGCAGACGTTCTCACTTGAGAGAAACTTTCATCTCATCTCATCTCATCTCGTATCATGGCCTCCTCACCTTGATCCTGGAGCTGGGGTTGAGCATGATGTATTTGATGGAGCCCTGGATGTTCTCTGTCCAAGAGGCCAGCCACGTCACCTTGTTGTCAAAACGAACGTCCTTCCACTTACTGCCAGGAGGCGGCTTGGGGTGTTTGGAGTCCCTGAGGACGGGAAAGAGAAGGATGGAGGGAGGACAGGAAAGAGAAGGATGGAGGGAGGGCAGGAAAGAGAGGGTAAGGGAACAAAGAGAAGTGGTAAACTTAGGACATAATGCTTGTTGTACAACATACAACTTAATGTTTGGGTACGTATTTTGGTGATCGAATCGGTATTTGTTATTGATTATTTCACACCCTTTGCTGTTGATATGGATTACAAACACAGCACCCTTGGGAAATGGTTTGGACATTTTCAGTCCCGTAATTATAGTGCTTCGACAAAATATTACCCCCAAATCAGATCAGGGAGTGGAATTCCCAAACTTCATTGCTACACAATGGAGGGTAAAAAGTCCCTCCATTCTTTGGACCAAAACCAAGAAAAGTGATGAGAAAAACAACAACGGGCAAGTCCTGTGCAGGCCATGCCATTGTTTACAAGCAACAGGAATGCATCAGTGGCAACATGTACATTCATAATAAAAGTCCTATGGCTAAAAACCCTCAGAGTAGTCCTTGACATCAGTGATAAGAGACATTGAGACAGGATCATAATTTTGGGAGATGGAGGGCGTTGCTTAATGATTTGTGAAGATAGTGTTCTGCATAAATCAATTTCACAACCTCCTCCTTGACCACAAACAATTCAGGAAACCTAGTAGCCCAACACCCCAGGAAGAGAAACCCTGCAGTCAAGTTCTTCGATGTGATTAACACAGAACAACACAGGGCACTGCTACAAGCGCTTCCATTGTTCAAGATGCATATGTGTAGATGTGAAGATGTAACACCCCCTTGTGTTGTAACTATGTAAGTACATGTTTTATATGACTGGCTAGGGGAGTAATGCCCACAGTGTCCCCCAATGAAGTAGGCAATGAAGTCTGTGGCCTGCATCCTCACTCACTTGCTGCAGTTGATTATGACATCCTGTGGACGGATGCGGCGCTTCAGCATCCCCATTTTGGGATGGTTGCCGCGGCCACGGAATAGTCCCGGGGGCTCGATGCGGAAGTTGCCGATGCGCTCGCGGTGGTTATCCATCACGCAGAAGCCGTACTCCTCTAGGATCCTCTCGTTCTCTAGTTTGATTTTCTAAAAATATACAAAACTTGTTTTTTATCCCTTTTTTTAGGGCATTTTAGTCCTGTAAGACCAATAGCCCAGAACGCTGCCCATTTAGTCTGATATCATCTCAGGAAAAAGACAATAAAATATTGACTGTTTTGGAGGTGATAATGAATAACATGAATGAGTGTTTGAATATTTCCACGTGTGTGTGTGTGTGTGTGTGTGTGTGTGTGTGTGTGTGTGTGTGTGTGTGTGTGTGTGTGTGTGTGTGTGTGTGTGTGTGTGTGTGTGTGTATTTGTTCTCTTATTCTTATATTTTTCTCATACAGGTGCAGGCCTGACTAGGGGAAAGGGTTCTCGTTCCCAAACTCACCAGCTTCTCGTCTTTCGTCATCTGCTTCCTGGCTTCTGACTGAGCCTTGAAGTACTCACTCATCTCATTGAAGTTACACTTGTTCAGATCTGTGAGCTTTGCCTTCTCCTCCGGCGTCATTTCCTGTGACAAGCAGGGGAAGCCAATCAGTCAATCCCGTCACGTTGTCACATTTTGTAGTTTAAGTAATAAATTGAATAAGAACTTATTTGTATCAAAATTGTTAAGGATATGCTTTTTTACCACAGCAGTACATACAGCTCCATTCAAGTAGAAAGAGAAACAGGTTGGGCTGCAAATGTCATTACCTTTTTCCAGTCTTTGAAAAAGTTCTTCCTGAAAACGTCTTTAGTGGTGTACTCATGATCGAGCATTTTGGCAAAGAATGTGGCCACCTCCTCCGCGGCGTTGGCCAGCTTGAAAGGCTTCCCTGTGGGGATGGGACAGAGAAGATACAGGCGTTAAGCTCGTGGCTTTGCAGCCCACCGGTGCACACACTCAAACCAACACAGAGATGGGCGGGGGGGGGGGGGGGGGGGGGGGTGGTTGCTGTCTCAACACACCAATGAAAAGGGCTAGATTTCAAGGTCAAACCCACGGCAGCTGTCTTTTGAGGCCACAACTTACCGTCGTAAAAAAATCTGACATGTCCGGGAAGAGGTTCGTAGGGAGGAGCAAACACGGGGCCTTGGTGTTCTAGAAACCTCCATTTGGACCCGTCTGTGGCTCTCTCCTCCTCCCACCTGGAGCACAGTGTTGGGGGAAGCGGTTAAGAAAGAGAGAGAGACTATCTCGACCAAATTACTGGACACCATACTTGGAACAGCTACACTGCTGTGTATGATCTAAGCTTTGAGAAGCTTAAGCACTGCGAATATGAAGTGATTAAAGTGTCTGATTAATGACTAAAAGCAAAATGAAGTGATTGTACAAAAATTAAAGCAGCATGGAGCTTTAAAAGCTTTGTAAAGGACCTCACCATTTCCATTTCTCCTCCGGCTCTTTCTTCACCTTCTTTTTCCCACCAGCTGTCTCTTGTTTCTTGTCTTTCGTCTTTTTTTTGGGTTTGACATCCTACAAAATATCAGGGGAGAAAAAAGGCACTTAGACCAGGAGGTCAAAACTGAGGCAAATATAAAGAGCTAAACAGGGCTGCATCTAATTGAATGGGATTCCTTTTTTAACTGTGTTTGAGTGCTACTGAGTATTTTTTCTTTTGTACGTGTTGTATAATTCAGTTTCCATTTTTAAGAATTGCAAATCAGAGTGAGAACTGAACCCTGAGGGGCAGATAGTTAATTAGTAGGCAGAGAAGGGGAGAGGCAGACAACTGTGAGACGATCCATTTTGTGCCACTTGCCTCTTCCTCTTCCTCGTCTTCATAATAGTCCTCATGTTTCCTCTTCTTTGCCTTTTTCTCAATCTCCACCTTGACTTTTTTAGGTTTAAATTCAGCTCTGTAGAGGGAAAGCAGTCACATCATCACATGTGTCAATAAGCTAAGCGTCTAACAAATACAGTATGTATACTGCCATCCCTGGTCACTTTCAATACTACAGACGTTTTACCCATATCCCACATAGCAAAAAGACTGTCATTGTGTCATTGTGTTAAAAAATGAACTTTTGATACCCACTAAGTCATTTCTTTCAGAGAGACACCTGCCAAAAATAAAAGTGCATTTCTGATAACAACCTTGCAGAGGACGACTCTTAATAATTCATATTTATATAGCGCTTTTCTAACACTCAAAGACAACGCTAAGTGATTCTAGGGCACACAAAATAAAGTGAAGAGGAAGAAAATACATCACAGATCCAGGCCACTTACTCTCCATCATCATACTGCCTCTTCACTGACTTCTCAAGCTTGGGGGAATGGTGGTAGCCATTGTCATCTGTTTCAATTTTAATGCGCGGAGGGCTTTGGAGAGAAGAAATTACCCCGTTAAACGTGCACCCCTTAAATACAATCAAAGAATTATCTAAATACATGTATTTACACAAGGACCATTTTAAGAGATATTCAAGTCCTACAAAACCAGCATGAATATCAGCATATGTACTATGGAGAGACACTATAAAGGCTTAGTTCAATGGTATCTTTGCACGTGTGCTCCTCCAACTTAACTAGAGTTACAAAATAATTTACAAGAAGCTGCAATGATATGTCTTTGAAAACATTTGTCTGTGAATGACATGCAGTTTGCGTACCACAAGTCTGAGTGAATAATGAGGGCCTGTAAGGGCACAGGTGGGCTGAAGAAAAAAAAAAAAAGGTGAAAGTCCTCTCTATGGCAGAGGTGGTGCAGACACACACACTCTGAAATCCACCTCTGCATTTAACCATCCAGGGAAGTGACACACACACAGTGAAGTGAGGTTACACACTAACCCGGAGCAGTGAGCTGCTTTTGGCGGCGCCCGGGGAGCAGTGATCGGGGTTAGGTGCCTTGCTCAAGGGCATTTCAGCTGTGGATGTGGGCATGGGAGAGCAGTGGTCTACCACTTCCCCCGCCCACATTTTTCCTACTGGTCGGGGATCGAATCGGCCACCCTACGGTTTCCGGCCTGAAACCCTAACCAGTAGGCCACGGCTGCCCGTGGATTCATTAGTGATTAGAGCAGAGAGCTACTAATGCAATCACTCCACACTCAGGAAAGAGCTAATTACTGGTTAAGTAAGTGCTGATGAAAGTGACTTGGGAGTCGCCCTAACCCTAACCTTAATCCAGAGGAGGTATTTAACAAGTAAAGACAGAGATTTGCTCAATGACCTTACAGACTCTCAACAAATTAGAGGCATTGTGATATCCGAATTGATCAGCCATTATCAGAGAGACATCTGCACTGACTTGCTCTTAAGGAGAGAGGGGAGGATGAATGATGTGTTGATGCTGATTTTTTGGCTAAGAAAACTTAGCATTTAGACAAGGATGTTGTTAACAGTGTACCAAAGAATATTCAAGCACCATTCATCCCACTTCAGCCACCAGAGGCATTTTAAATCAGGCAGGGACATCAATAATAAACACTGATGCTTTCTTTGGCTGACAGTACCATACAGACTGTGGTAGATAGGAGACATACGACTAAATACTACAAATAATATGCAGGTGAAACACTTCTAATTTAATACAGACCAGTTGCCTAGTCATCATCATTGTATTTTTTTGTGGCGGGCCTCTGGAAAAGTGAATGGGCCAGACTTCAAATCATGTTCCATCACAACCTATTATAGCCTACATCTGAACTGAAAACAGTCTCAGGTTAGACCTGCACACCAGGCCAGTGTAGCAGACTTCAGGCCAGTTCAGTCCTCCGTTCTTTGTTTTCACTGAAACTGGATTCACGGTAAAACACAGATTACAGCATAAACACACGAACCCTCTCTATTCAGAAGGCGCACCTGTCTAACCAGAGGTGAAACGCATGGCCTGCTTTCACAACAAGCGATTTGACAACAGGCATAGCCTACTAGCAGATTTACATCACTGGAAGTATATGGTCAAAATGTTGGACAATCTCCCACAGCAACTTGTAAGAGTAGACCACAGCAAATTGTAAGAGTAGACCACCCACATAATCAACATTTGTCTTCCCATGATGGGCAGGTAAAAAACACATTCCTCTACCTGGGCCTATAGGATGTGTCACAGAATTGAAAAGCAGGATTTGTTCTCGATGGCTGGTGTGTTAGCACCTGACGACATTAGCTGGTCAACAGCTCACCAGCGGCAGGCAGTGTGGCTCTCCTCCCCCATGTTAATGTGCTTAAGTATAATCATGTATAATATCATTTTGATAAGCCGTCACTTCTGTTCTGCACGGAGACACATTTTAAAGCTAATAAAGCTCTGTGGTGTAGCCTACTAGCCTACAAAGGTTAACCAGGATAGCTAACCCTAACCCTAGATTCTCACTGGCGCAACATGTCTGACAAGCCAACTTGTTAATTGAGCAACACACATGCCAGAAAAACTTCTGAGAAATGAATTAAATAAAACATTTTTCTTTAACTCTAAATAATATTCCCTTAAATAATTGCATGATGAATTGTAACTGGGTTGGCCTTGCATCACAGTGGGCAGGTCTAGGGACGTCAGGCCTGTCCGTTAGCAACGCTCCTGGTTCTAGATAGCAACGGAGTCTGGACCAGACCCAACCCGGATCTGTCACAGATCCAGCCACCAGATTCTCCCCCAGATAGAGCAGAACTGTCCCAGAATCCTCTGCTAACTGGGATGAGTCATTCTGTTCTCACCTCGCAAATCCGTTCTCCTTCTCCCTCTTGTGTTTGCCGTCTGTACTATGGGACTTCATCTGTGTTGGAAAAAAGACGGAACACGTGTTGTCGTTTTAATAATCTGTGTCATTTGTATCGTTCACCAACATCTGAATTACATATTTGTAGTACAGAACTCTATGCCGGTGGACAATAAACCCAGTCTGGAGAGGATTAAGAGATGCTGGTGTGATCACACCTAATGAAGATAACTTTCAAAGCATTAAGCTAGAGGTCATGCTGAAAGAAATCTGAAGTGAACACCAAGTGCTCAGTGCTTGTGTCACAGCAGGCGGCCGAGTTGGACTTCTGTCCCAGGCTTACCTTTTCCTCCCGTCTCTTCTCTTTGTCCTTGTGCTTCTCCAGGCTGTCATCTTTCGGCTTCACCTTCTCTTTTTCTCGCTCTCGCTCTCTGTCTCTGTCTCTGTGCTTCTTCTCTGAAGGGTCTCTGTGATCACTGCAGTAAAAAAAAGAAAAGAAAAACGGATGTCAAAAGAAAAGGCATAAAATGGAATAATAGAGTCTAAGCATAAGCATAAGCAGGTCCACACAGAAGTCACACCACAATGAATGATAATCAGACACGTTCCACTCCATTACAAACGTTGTGAAATTACAAATGTGGGCAGAGAGAAAACCATTACATTTAACCAGGCGTTGTTGGTTTAAAAACTGCGATGTGACAATAGGCCTGTCTTCAGCTCAGTGGGGGGTGGGTATCGAGGCAGGGGGTAAGATGGAGGGGGGGGGGGGGGGGTGGAGGTGGGGAGACTGTGGAGGAGTCGACAGAATTCACTGTCATAGCCCCAGGTTAAAGCACCAGACTTCCTGAGCAGCATGGTTCAACTCACTCTATAATGACGCTTTAACAGAGAACATGAACCCAGCAGAGTCCATATGTTCTAACGAGCATCCACACAAACACAGGGCAGAGGCCATTTTGTTTCTTTTTTATTCATAAAATACAATGACAAATTCACTCTTGTGGCACTCTTCAGCACATTTTTAAGATCAGTTTAAATAAGGCTAAGATATGGGCCAGATCTGTCTGAAACATACAGAGAGAGAGAGAGAGAGAGAGAGAGAGAGAGAGAGGGAGGGAGGGATAGGGGGGAAAGAGAGAGAGAGAGCGAGAATGAGAGGGGGAAAGATTGAACGAGAGAGCGAGAGATAGGGGGAAAGATTGAAATAAAGAGAGAGAGGGAAAGATTGAAAGAGAAGGAGAGAGAGAGAAGGGGGAGATTGAAAGAGAGAGAATGATAGAGATTTGAGGGCTTGTACAGTACCTGTTGCTGTGCTTGGATTTATCCCTCTCCCGGTCTTTCTTGTGGTCTTTGTGTTTATGCTCCTTGTCTCTGTGTTTGTCCTTGTGTTTGTGAGAGTCTGCAGGAGAGGACACACAGGGTCACGTTAGATCTCACGCTAGAGCTTACATCTCACAATCCAAAGGGAGGCGAGACACAGTGTGGAGTTGTTAAGATGTCAGATGAATAAATGACAAGGCACTGAATAATGTCATCCGATATTCATATACAAAAAGGTAAAGCTCCGCCATTTGTACATGCATACAACATACCGTTAATTTAGCACAATATAATTCTGTCTTTAACCCTTGATGATCAAGACCATTGATCACCAAGCATTAAAGGGAATGAAACATTTCATATAAAGCTGTAACAACATAGATGTTCACACAAAGCAAGATTTTTACACCAAACACATGGGGCCTCTGAGACAGTGACCGTAACACTGTTGTCACACATGTGTGTCTTAGCACGAGTCACTCATGAGCTGTAGAAACACCCTTAGATGGCCCACTGGGCCTTAAGGCTCATCTGCAACCGACTAATGGGATAACAATGGGATCTAGTCTTCCGCACTCACTCAGGCAAGCACATAATAACTGGACACACATATGTGCATAGTATGCTCATCACACCGCATGCACTGGATCAACAACAGTGTTTCCCACACATAGACTGACTATGAAAGTGACACGAATGCAAACCGGATGCCTGCCTGACTGCGTTTTAAGAGCTCTGCTTCTCAGCTAGTGCTCTCTGTTTTTTTTGGATGAAAAGCAATAAAACTAGGCCACTGATTTTATTCAAAAAGGGTCAACTTGAAATCAGTAGGAAGTACTGATAGCACTTATTCACACAGAATATCTGGAGTTGCAGTTGAGTTCCTCTTAGGAGAATACAAACACCAGCAAATAAACTACAGTCCATATTCCAGGTCTCATTTGAAGGTTTCCATCTGAATTTACAGTACCAGTTGAGTATCTGAGTTATTTTTTTTTTGCTACGACATGGTATAGTTTCCCCACTTTCTCTAGTCCTCAGACGACGCAACTCGGGTGGGGTAAGCAGATTAGCCCTATAAATCCCCAGCTAAGGTGAGTGCAGGGGTCTGTGATTAAGATAAGACCCACTAATGAAAGGGAGAGGAACTGTTGTGTAGAAGGACAAACGATCCATCTACTTGGATCACTGCGCTGACTTCAAGGGGCCAAATACAATGTAGTGTTGAAGAACTGATCCAAACAGAAAAGAGTTTGGAAATGGGGGTCCCTGAGTTTGTGAATAGTTTGATGCAGGTAAAAAACTTTCTCTGGTTTGGGTCCAAACTGAACGCTAAAGGTTTCAAGCACATTGACATGCACCTCTGTGTCTAATACGTACATATAGTGCTGTCTACATTTTACATAATTAATAGATACATTCAGTGTACCATCATGGTTGTGAAAATGCATTTATTGTACTTAATAAAATTCCTGTCTCACCTTTTCTTCATCAGAAATATAAAATGCTGTGCTTGTGTTGTACATATGAATAACATATCTATTACTAGCTACCGTGTCAAACTGGTGTTATGATACGATAGGTAAACAAATATGCTCAGGGAAACTGTCTAGGGATGATCAGGCTGGCAGAGAAACTTAGTGCAGCTACTGAAGCTAACACGGGAATGCTTCTCAAAACAACTCAAATGCAGTCAAACCAACTTCAAGACATAACATGTGGTCCTCTGTGCCTGGACAAGGTCTGGATTCATTTCACTGTGGAAATGCAGCTTTTTGTACAAAAAAACCTCTAACAAACTCTAAGAGAGATTCTACACACCCATCACAGAATGGTATACAGACAGCCTTAATCAAATATTAAGAGAATCTTTAAAAGAGTTATCAAACAACGTGCAAGGCACAAATGAACACTTAACCCTTTTGCTTGTTCAATCTATCAGGCTCTCTCTTGTATCCAGCGTAACTACCTGAAGTTGACCTAGTGCAGTACCACTACAGCACCACAGACCTCACACAGAATGCAGACCTACTCGTAGGGTCATACACACTGGGCTGCCAATTTAGAAGGATCAAGCAATGACACTGAATGTACCTGAACTGCCTATACTCAACGATGAAATGATGCCAGTGCTGCACCTAACAAAAGGAGGCCTGTAGTTTGCCTGGGCTGTAATAGGAGCTAGCAGCCACACAAAGGAAAGCTAGAAATCCACAATGGACAAAGAGGGTGCAGAAATACCCTCTTCTCACCTATCGCCCTAGAGCTCCTGCTCTGTCAATTTGATTCAAGCCAGGCTCCTGTCTAGTCACTTCTACCTGTCTACTTTAGTCTCTTTGTCCATCATTCGCATATCCAGCAGTATACAAACAGCTCATAAGACCCCAATGTGTGAGAGAGAGGCTGTGTGTGTGTGTGTGTGTGTGTGTGTGTGTGTGTGTGTGTGTGTGTGTGTGTGTGTGTGTGTGTGTGTGTGTGTGTGTGTGTGTGTGTGTGTGTGTGTGTGTGTGTGTGTGGCTGTGTGTGTGTGTATTTGATAATCTAAGGTCAGGGTGAGGCAAAGGAAGCATTTGGAAGTCTAACAGTCACTTTCAATGATGGAGGCGGCCTTATCTCCATGTTATCAGCCTGAAACATAGAGGGAGCAAGAACCCCTGCCTGAGCTTGCAGCCTCTGGGTGTCTGCCAGACCCTATTCAGATACAACCACCACAAACTGAGCAAGAATGACGCTGCTGTGCAAAACATTACAGTGCACAGGTCATCCTGATTTTGGTACAAAGGTCACATACTATGCTTCTCTAAATTACAAAATACTCTGCAGTATCATAGGCTGTACATCCACTGCTGTTGAACATTGCCGGTGTTTCATTTTTTTCATGGTGCCAAGGTATGCAAGGCACATCTTGTAGTATAACTGTTAAGGTGTGGTGGAATTTGACAATATAATATAACCAGTATTCGTCAAACTTGTGTACCGGTAAAGTATATGCAAATAGTCAGTAACTGAGACAACACATGGGGGGGATAAATCTTGTCTGGCTACACCTGGATGCAATTGAATGCTTAACTTAGTAAGGACGCGGGTTCCACTGTTATTTAAAAAAAAATCAAATGCAACTTGCACAGTTATGCAAAATTAGACTGGTATAATAATTATTCGGATTAATTGGTCCACTCATATAACATCGTTATACTCATTTGACTGCAAACCGATACCATCTAAATACTTAATCTAACTTACAGGAGGGTTCATGTCGTTACTTTTTTGAAGTAGCATAATAATGCTATTAAAGGTATCACTGCCTGCAAACAGACTCCGTTACCGTTCTAGCCTCCATATCACGGCAAGCTCTACTTCCAGAGCTAGGCATTTAGGCAGCTGAGTGGAGAAAAAGAAAATGGCGCAGAGACTAAGTCCTCAACCCCCATTTCGCTACTTTCGGCATGAAAATTCCTACCTTTATCAAAAGCCATCGTCCAAACACACGCATGCATGTTGAAAACAACGTACAGGTCTACAACAAAAGCTGTCCATATTTTAGAATAACACAGTACAACTACGATTTAATAGCCCTTCTTTTGAACAATAGACGGCTGATGGTGAAGGAGAAGGGACTTAGTCTCTGGGACGCCATTTCCGTCCTCGAAAACTAACATGCTGATCTGGTTTAGAGTGCAGCGAAAAGAACACCATCATTCTGCGCTACAAACAATTGCTGACAACACTTACCATTGATACGAGCACCAGAGTCCATCTGCGAAAAGAAAGATGAATATGAACATTTGATGTTTCCATGACCAAATAGCAAATAAAATAGACTTTGACAAAAATTGTTATCAAAATGCTACAAGGCATTTGCTCATAAAGTTAAGGTGACAGAGTATTATAACTATTAAGTAATCATGAAACCATCAATTCTACAGTATTTCCCCTCGGTATTTCAAATAATTGACATTATGAAATGTAATATATTAATATGTAGCCTATCTACTTATGGAGGAAAACTAAAGAGAGTAACTTCACACACTTAAGCGAACCATTCACCGTATTGATTACCTGATATTCTTTATAACCATGGTCGCCACTCATTGTGTAGTATTTGCAATAAAAAGCAGCACGTATGAAGTATCCAAGAGAAGATGCCGGTTATCAGAGAGGTTGGCAGAATGGAGCCTGACACAGTTGGTCGTCAGTCTAAGTCCTTCTTTTCATTCACTGCGCATGTCCGTTTCAGTTTGAACGGCATAACAGGGGCTTGCCGCTAGTCTTCATTGTTTAGTTAATTATGTATGTCTGTATATGGGACCATTGTTTAAAATGAGTAACACAAATGTAACCCTGGTATCCCCATCCCATTTGTTGCAGATGACGAGACAATAAGTAGTAGACAGCGCTACAAAGTGTCACCTCGACTGCACGCTCAACCAGACTTTCTCCTGAGGTACCAATCCTCCCTATTCCTAGTCCAAGAACAATACATGTTGGACACACATAATTGGCGTCAACGTTATGTAACTTATAACGGCACACATGCCTCAAATTTAAAATACCCTTTGTGTTGGATCCAAAGGAATTTATCTTTTATCTCATGTAACTGAAGAAGACTTTACTCTAAATCCCAAGTATACTCTAAGACTGCTCCTGAAAATGCAGTCATTCTTTCTTTTCTATGCACATTTTTCTTCAGTATATCAGAATCAGAATCAGAAAGGTTTTTACTGCCAAGTAGGTTTTCACCTACCAGGAATTTTTTGTGGGACGTTGGTGCAAACAATAAACATACACAATAAACAATACAAATATTAGTTATTATACACATATTAAGTTATTAATTATAAGAAAAACTAAATATAAAATATATTTAAAAATGTACAGAATATATTAAATGGAAAAAAATGCAGGACTAGTGTGCAATTAAGAGTTCAGGATTAGTCCGTGTTGGGGGGCTGGGCATCTTATTTTGCATTTTAGTTTCCACTTAACTGAACAATCATGACAAAGCATGTATATCTGAACACTGCTATTAAAATATGCTTTTGGATTCAAATAAGATATTTAACATTTGCATTTATGAATATCTCAAATGCATTTGCATCCTGACGGCTACCGTAGCGTATTGAACTTATACTTCTGTGTGTAGTCTTATCTCGGAGACTCTCTTGGGTGCTCCAATGCCGGTTAAATCTAGCTGAAGTTATCAAGAACTGTGAACAATACTTACAGCAGCTTTTAAAAGCAAGACTCCAGTTATGTTCAATGACCCTAACCTTGATTGTCAGACCACCAGTAGCCATGTAAACAAAGTCTCTTAAAATGTAACCCCAGAGTACAGAAGAAGGGCCTATGGTTCAATATAGGCACAACACAAACTATACCTTCAAGAGTCAGTGCTCATTTTAACTTAATTGAATTATTTTGAATTCTTAGTCAATGTGGAGTTGTGATATACAAGGTGTACTTCTTTCCAACATTTTAATTGTGATGCATTCAAAGACACACAAAAATGTACAGACTAAAAATCAACACACACAAAATATGTAAAACAAAGCCATGTTTTTATTAGTTGAAGTCAATTAAAAACTATATACAAAAAAAAAAACACTCAACCAACTAAGAACAAGAACTAATTTTTTGGAACCAAATAAGAACACTAAAAGAGAACACTAATGCGAAAAGGAGCCGAACTCCAAGGGTCTTTCGACAGGCTTCACAGAACATTAAAAAAACACATACAAAATAATGTATTAATTGAATTATTAATAAATTAAAACAAACAAAATAATAACTACACACACAATAATAAAGTTTGGCCAACTAATGACCAAAATCCCTTTTAGCGGATAGGGGCCCACATTCAGAAAGTGAAGCAAAGCCATCAAATCTCTTGGGTCCCTGAGACAAGGTTCACAGAGGCCTCAGAGTAACATGTTTCCTCCAGGAGATCCTGGCACTCTGTACAGATGTCCTGGCTGTGCCAGCCTCTCATAGCCAAACTGTGCTGGGAACAAGAACCAAGGACCAGAGGCTCCAGAACCAAAGGAACTCTTTGAAGCAGAGACAGATTAAAGTTCACATTTCTGTTTGGGGATTCAAAACTACTACATGATACAGCATTTTATACACAGCTAACTCCTAACTCTGCACCATTTGTTTACCTATACATGGCATGAGGGGAAAGAGTGAGAAGTCTGTGTCTGTCGGTCTATGTGTGTGTGTGTGTGTGTGTGTGTGTGTGACGGTGAGAGGGTGAGTGGGTGGGTGAATGTGTGAGTGCAAGTTTTAGAGCACATATTACTCACTTTGTGTTGTCCCATGATAGGCGCTCCCTCCAGAAATGACTATGGTCTCCCTCAGCACTCCGGCTCAGCACTATTTTCCGGAAGAATGCTATTGGGAGGTCCATGCACCAATTGTAGGGCACTTGCATCTAAGGAAATTGCATTGAAGAACAGTTGAGGAAATAGATAGATGGTTGGATGTGAACAAGAAGAATGGAGATTTATAAAAAATAAAACTTACTGACCTTTACACAGCAGGAAGGACACAAAACCCTAGAAATTGAGTGCAAAGTATTATCGAAGATGAGAAACCATGATATTACTTCAACACGTCTGATTAGGGTTGAGTCTGTTTTCAAATGTTATAATTGATCGGATGACAGACCCTGGCCGCAGCTCTGTCATGTACACATCTAAGATCTGGGAACACTGGCATAAGTGCCTTTTTTAGCCCTTCTTTCCTTGTGTATTTATATGTATTTATGATTGTATGTATGTATATTTATATGTAAATTATTGATTTTATGTATTGTACATCTTCCATGTGGGCCTTGAGCCTGTAATAAAGTTTAAAGTTTACCTAGTGCATCTGGAGCAGGTGTTATGCCACGTGAAAAACTGACTTCGCTTAAAGCAACAGGAACACACCTAAGAAAAAACAGTCACCCCCAAACAGATTGACCACTACAATGAATGACAGTTTGCATGGTGCATTTGTCACTGGGCAGTTTTAACTTGCTCACCTGCCATTTGCTCGGGCTATTCTTATAAATTGTCTTCAGTTCCACGTTCATTTTTGTCTGATGCCTATTCATGAACATCGCAATGGTCACAGGAACACTGCCAATGGCACTGTCTCTCCTCTGTAGATGTAAATACAATTTGAAAATGACTGCAGGGACCTTGTGAGAGACTTACAGGCTTGAGCCACTCAGCACACACCACCATGAGACAGCCAATGATGCTTGATTACCGATCGCTTGAGGTCTGGGTACCTCCCGAGAGACTGGGCTCGCCGCTTTGTCCTGGTAATGGTGAGGCCTGGGGTCAGTCGTAAACATGAGATGGATTCAAACTTTATGTAGACAGCGAATTTCATACCAGGAAGTAACACAATGCGCCTCACAGAATGGATGCCAAAGGAAGTTAGAATAATGCAAGTTTAAAAGGGAGAATGAAATCTGTAGTTTCTGATTTTATATATACTGTATATAGGTTCAGATACTATAGACACTACAGATTTCATTCTTCCTTTTAACCTTGCACTATTCTAAATTCCTTCCTAATCAGATACTACAGATATCATTCTCCCTTTTAATCTTGCATTTTTCTAACTCCCTTCCTCACTTTCCTTATATATGCATCACTTACATTCAAACTATTGGGACATGGCTTAAGTTTACATCAGTTTAAATCTCACCTGTAGAGCGGAGATGCTGTAAATGCCCAGCAAGCATTCGACCATCCTGCATGATGAAAGGCTGATCTTAAATGTCCAACACTTTCACACTTATTTTCAAAGCCGCTACAGAGACATTATTCAAAAGACATTATACATTTGAACGAAGAAAAGAACTCTGAACCTGATACTGAAACACCAATGGTGTGATGAGGGCTGGTGACTTGACCTTATCTGAAAGGACACGGAGGCAGTCGTCAGTACACTGAATAGTGGCACACAAACGCTGAGCAATGTGAGTGAGTGCTAAGGTGAATACATATACTTTGAACGGCGCGCCTTCTCCTGCACGATGCAAAAAGTTCCTGCGGGTCAGTCGTGCGAATCAGTGTCATCAGCCGCTCGTGAAGACAAGGCTCCTCCTCAGGCTTCTCTCTCAGCTTCCGCTCGGAAACCTGAGAAACAAGAGGTCAGACGAGCTAGACTTTTCGCCAAAGAGTTCTGTGGAATGGGTCTTTACGGAAATGTAAAAAAAAAAAAAAAAAAAGCTTTCACAGCACAACATTGCCAACTTGATTACCAAAAGAAACGAGTTAGCATGCTAGCTAGTCTATATTCTTTACAGGGGATTCTCTGCTTCAGGTAAAATAGTGCACCCCAATGGAAGGTATGAGGCCACAAAAGGAGACATTATACAATGTAAATGCAATGTCTAAAGCACAAGAACACTTACAGGTCTGAGTTTTGGCCTTGATAGGATGGCTTCCATAATAGTGTCATATGAATCCATCTTTTTAAAACGGTTTTCTCCTGTCTTGCCAAGCTGTGAGGTAGTACAGAAGACAAAAACCATGCAATGACATTAGCTCACACACCACATCACACCACACACACAGTTTCCTCCTGCCTTTCAGTGTTGCAGAACAGAAGGCAGAAAACCATGCAAGGAGACTGGTGTGGTGTAATGTAATGTGACACACACACACACACACACACACACACACACACACACACACACACACACACACACACACACACACACAGGGCAAGTGGCTCACCTGAACCTTGCGTAGAGTGTACCGTTTGCATTCAATATCTTGCTGCAGCTGGTCAAATGGGAACTGCGTTTCTGGAGGGTGGTATGCACTCGATGGAAATGTCCTCTGAAACAAACTGAGTGGTTTTCTCATTTGCAGCTCCTGTACCACATCATTCCATGCACCAGGCTGCACAAGAGCATTCCCAATAATATGAATTTGAGATGCAGAAAAGCAAGTGTACTATTCATGATCTACAAAATATACCCATTTGACCTACCTGATTTAAACCACTGTGATTTACCAGTGATGTGCCAGGTTCCAACAATGTTTGAAGACTCTGCAAATTATTTTGAAAGGAGTTCAAGGTACAAGGCCCCTCATTACATCGTAATGTACAGTACTTAACATTTTTTTACCCAAAAAGGTGTCAGTGATGATAAGTAGGGGTTATACAAAAATACATGAATATTAAAACGTACAAGTGTTTCTCTCTAATAAACAATAGGATGCAGTCTATAAATCACCTTACAAGCATCCAATGTGCAGTGCACTTTACCTTGCTTAAGGACTTATGACTTTGGATGCAGTGGTACAGCTCAATAGACTCAGAGAAAAGTAATGAGCAGACAGTTTTGTAGTGATGTGCTGCCTGAGTAGAGTCACCCAGGCGATCTTCACAGACCTACACAGGGGTCTCCAGTCATTTGAAAAGCCAACTGAATAAATACATTTAAAATCCATGGTATGCCTATGAATAAAAGTCTGTATTCATTTCACCAAGAACTCAACTATTAACTCACTGACTTAAATGCTTACCTGGATGACTTCAAGAAGGCTGTATACAGCCTGGATGGACTCATCTGTGAGCTGATGGACCATCCGGCAGACAAGGTGAGCAAGGGCATCATTTAGGTTTCGTTCAACGTCACTTTCCAGACCCCAGTCAAGACAGTGGTAAATAAGGCGACCAAGTTGGTCAATTACCTGACAAATTGTGTGAACATGTTAGCAGGAATGGGATCATACGATACGCTTTGTCAGTTTGTGGCATGATCATTTATCGCGTTACTTGTATTACCTGGTCCTCCCTGCCGAAAACAAAGGCGTCTGGAAAAGAGAAATTGGTGGATTTGTAATTATCTTAGCATATGCCATTCCAACAACACGTTGTCAAAAAGTACCTTTAAGACAAACACTTCCATCGTTGGAGAACAGAATGGCCTCTGGTCCAGGTAAACGAGGGGTTTGTGGTGCCTCGTTGTGGACTACACTTCCACTTGAGTAGTCCCTTACTAAAAGCGTACACAATTGATAACACAGAGCCCACGCTTGCTCCTCAGTTACCGGATTTTCGTGCAGTTCAAGAATTTCATTCAGGGATATGTGGCAAGTATTAGGAACACAAACGGAGCTCTCCATTGCTTGAACTTGTGGTCATCACGAATCAACTATATGCTAATTAAGAACAGATTTCCCTGTCAGTATTGACGACTTGGTCCTATTACCGCTTTTCAGACTACCACCTACGTCATTAGACGTCCAGCTGAGGCGTATTGCTGATGAACTCTATTCGAACCAGTAGATCTACCAATCACGTATGCTTCTACTCCCTCCCAACACAGCGTAGTGTGCTTTTCTATTAGCGATTAGTCAGGTTCAGAAATGCGTAGAACAAAGTTGGATAGATAAAGGTGCGTTCTTGCCTTCAGGCTTTATAAAATGTAGTTACTTTATTTAAAAGTGAAGCCCCACTACTATATCAAATAACAATTTAGCAGATATTTTAAGCAAAGCAAGAAAAAAGTTTAAGGAATCAGAAATACATACAGATTTTTATTAATGTCACAAGACACAAAAGTAGAAAATTTAATTCAGATCTGCAACATAATTTTACAATAGACATGATATTTTAATTACCAGGCTTCATGACATGATTAATCCAGCATTAGAAAACGAAAAACAAAACCCATACTCACACACACACACACACACACACACACCTCACAAACACACTCTAATCTAAATAGGACCTCACAAAATACATCAATATCGTTTCTTTTTAAAAACAAATATCTGTACATGGTTACTCTCTCTGTGAAAACATGATTCTGAAGAAACAGCAGATAAAATAAATTCACAGAAGAAGTTAATAATTCATTTCACAAGTGTAGCGTGTCATGATCACTTCGACTTCCTTCGTTTGGCCTGGGTGGGGCTGGCTCCAGTGTTTGTTTCTGATGGAACAAGGAATCAAATGAATGCAGGAGATGTTGTAAACCCCTGATAACATGTGAGCAGGTGGTGACAAGTAGGCAGTCCACTGGTCATAACAGATGTGCAAACAATGGAAAAAATGATATCCTCACACTATATGCCGTGACAATGTACTGGCAAACCTGAAGACCTGAAACTTTGTGATAAGTAATAAAATAATACTAGATGTTACAAGTGTGCAGATCAGTCTAGTTTTAAGTGTCTCGCATCTGTAGGTAACTCAGGTGTGATGCGCACACCTTAATCATGCTACAGTTTCAGATAAGGACTTGTGCTGGGATGTGCACATCAAGGAAAAGAAAAGGTTTACCTTGAGATGTGCAAATGCCTTTTTTTTTTTTTTACAAACACACTAAATAATATCTGCACCTTTCCCTGTGCTGGAGGAGGCCGATCCAGGTCTGGCTGTCCTCTTTCTCTGCCCATTGTCTGCTGCTTCCTCCTCTGTCTCCTTCTCTGCTCGCGAGCTGCGTCGACTGGGGCCCTTCGCCTTCGCTTCAGCAGTGCCCCTAGTGTCCCTGGAAGAGAGGTGCGGAAGGAGGAGGGGGACGTGATGGGCAGATGAAGTCAGAGGCAGAGAGAGAAAAGCAGAACAGTATGTTATCATCCGTATCGACCCGGTCATTGGGTAATCTTGAATCTCTCTCTCTCTCTCTCTCTCTCCATTTCAGCTGGTACGGTTTATTATAGGTTTGTCACACCCTGAGGGGATAGAGGCAATGGCCCCTTTTAATTAATCAGAATCTCTCTTGCTGTTTTTCCTCGTCTACCACAGACGTCACGTCCACTGTCTTCTTCAGCTTGTTAGAACAATCGGTCAGCGTTGCCCCTTGCACATGTTTGTGCAGAGCAGGCATGTGATCAGCACATACATACCTGGGGACTAAGCTGACGGGCGTCTTTCTTTTCTTTGCCCATCTGTTATAGAAGTGGAAAAACAGCGGTAAACTACTTTGTGTCGCTGCACGATAGTTTATGTTTATTTGCCCAACTGAGATGAGGTTTTCAGCACCATCTCACAGGAGATGGGTAGTGTCAGAAAACAAACTTAAGAGTAAAACAAAAATATCCTTTTTATGTGTTTAAAGCAAACAAAAAGGTTTTCAAAATGTAAACAATGTGAAAGGTTACCTCCCTGATGTCTCCCAAATGACACTTTGTAAAAGCACATACTACTGTAATCATGAGGCAATGCAGTCTTACCCTTGCTCCGCAACAGGTGCGGCTTCTTCCCCTGGAGGCAGAAGTAAAATCATCAATTACATTTCTTCCTATATAGTATTTCTTAAATGTGATGCATATAACATTAACATGCTTATATTATAGCAAATAAGGTTAGAAAATTGCAGTGATCTTTACCGCTTTTTTCACTTGAGGCCTTTTCCTGCTGGGCAGGTTCAGGTTCACCGGGAGCTGAAAAGGCAAGTCGGGTGTTACGGCAATTGAATACGATTTGTGGCACACACCGACATGGGTGGGGAAATCCTCTTTTTTAAATGAATGCTCCATTTTGTGAAAATTAAAATGTGGTCTACTGTAATGATGCATAGATCAAAATAATGACTACATGCCCTTTTACTAACAGTATGCCCACAGACCATGTTTTAGATACCATACATATTTTTTGACATGTAGGCATTCTTGCTTTGATAAATAATGTAGCCATCTCATGTTTCACTTACATTATGAAAAATGCATTTCTATTGATCTCGCTATGTGAACATTTCATAATGGATGCACAGTAGCCTATATTCGCTTAATGGAATTTCCCGTTTAGTTCCCATCAATACTTTACTTAGCGCTAACAAAGACTAAAAAAACACACATTACACTACAGTAGGCTAAGGCTGAAGTGCATTAGGCCTGCCATCTTAAAATTGCTGTACTTTATGCAACAAAGATTCATCTAGTACCACTGCAATACAATTATTAATAATATGCTACGTTAAGGTAGCAACTTCACACACAGTGTATTTTAAACATGAAAGTAGATTTGCATTTCCCCAAGGAAATACCAGTGCTTGGGCTCAGTTTCCCTCTCTGCCTCTCTCACTAGCCACTCAAATGATACACTATGAGCAGCAGCCCCACTTCATCAACGCAGGCCTCCGTATGAAAGAATACAATATAATGATATAATATGACAATATCAAATGTAAAACAGAAATGTACCTGAAGCACTTGGTGCCTCTGCCAAAGGTAGCACCGTTTTTGCTGGCTCTGGCAAGCTGGTCTCCACAGGTGTAGAAGGGGGCTGGCCTCCTTCAGGGAGTGCTGGGGTCGAGACAGGAGGAGAACTAACGGTGGGGTTGGTTGGTCCTGGGACGGTAGCAGCAACGCTTGTAGCAGCAACAGTTGACCCCACAGGGGAACTGGAGGTTGGCGGGCTGGCAACAGGGACAGGGAGGGGAGCAGTAGCTGAACTAGGGGTGGGGGTAGGGGTAGGTGTAGTGGGCACAGCAGGTGTAGTGGGCATGGCAGTAAGTGCTGTGTTGGGTGCAGTCGGCACCGGCTCAGGAGCTGGGACTGAAACAGGAACGACAGGGGCAGGCGGAGAGGAAGTGTTCTGCGGAGAGGAGATGGGCTCAGTAAGAACTGCGGGTGAAGGGGAAGCCTGCGGGGCTGCAACACCTGCATTTGGTGCTTGCTGGGCAGGGACTTCCTGTTTCACTGGGGGACTATCAGAGACCATCGTAACAGGAGTGCCAGGTTTGCTCTTAGCTCCTGCAGCTAACGGAGACAAGGGACTCCTTCGGGCGCTGGGTGCAGCACCTGGGCTTGAGCATATGGGGGGAGAGGACAAGGGCTGCTGGAAGGGGGAGGTTGCACTGGGAGACGACGTGGGGCGAGGTGACGCCTGTGCAATAGGACTGGACTTCAAGCCTGACGCCTCTGGCGAGCTCTCCTGCTTCGGAGTCCCTGGGCTTGACTGCTGGGGGGGTGGATGCACTGAGACTGGGGACGCGTGACTGCTGGGAACCTGCACCTGGACGTGTCCGACCACGGTACGAGCAGGTGGCTGGCCAGTAGCTGACCTCACGGCTGGGGAATGTGCTGCAACAGACACCGTTGACACCGGAGCTGCTGATGTTAGAGTTGCCATGGGGGCAGGCGTCAGCTGTATATTAGCAGACACCTGAATTGGGCCAACCATGGTAACTGGCTGAGAGACCACAGTAGTACTCGAGGGAACAGAGGCTGCCGGTACTTGGAAAAACACAGGGGTTGTTATGAACTGAGCAGGGCGGGGCTGGCCAGGAGTCTGTTGACCTATCTCTGAAGGTCTCGGCATGTTTTTGTTTGGAACTGCAACAACTGTGACTGGGGGCACCTGCGGGGAAGTGCTAGTGGCAGAGCTGATTGGATTAGAGGTGACAAAGACCGTGATTTGATTGGTGGCAATAGCTGTTGAAGGGTTTGGCCTCTGCAAGACTGTTGACATATTATTAGACACAGGCTTAGGGTTGGGATTCGGGTTGGGATTCGGACTGACAGCGGTGTTAGGCTGTGGACTTGGACTAACATTTGAATTGGGGCTGGGGCTGAAAGCAGGACTAGGGCTAACGCTCAGGGTAACACTAGGAGGGTGTAAAATGGGACTGCTGCTGGGATTTAGTTTGGGACTTGGGGTTGAACTAAGCTTAGGCTCACTGGGACCCGATAAAGCCCCACTTTCAGTACCCTGAGGGGTTCTGGGATTCCGTTGGCTCGCCTGTTCGCCTAGGGAACGAGGGCTTTCCTTCTGTGCAGAATCCACAGTCCCCTGTGGGGCACCCTGTGGTGGCTTCATTGCCATGGACGGTGAGATTGAACTGTCCAACAACTGATTGAGAGATGTTGGGGCATCCCTAAAACCTGGCGAAACATTAGAGCTGAGACCCTGTTTTAGTTCAGTTTGAGCTTTAAGCTTTTCCTCAGTAGCTGGTTGCTCTGGAACATTCTTGGGCTCCAGAGATGGTTTTGGCTCCACAGCAGAAACTCGTGGGCTTGCCATTCTCTGAGTCATCTGGTCTCTCGGCGACTGAACGGTTTGTCGTGGTTCACCTGATGGCACTGCCATCTGTCCTTGACTCACATGTTCAGAATTACCAGGGAGACCTTGAAAAGAGTTTTGCATCTGTTGTGCGTCCATGGGCCCAGCTGATGGTACAGAGACAGGGCTTGGTTGCAGTGAAGTGGGACTAACCATAGACTGTGGGGTAACCATTTGCTGTTGGTGTGGAGGGGATGTTAACGCAATCTTGGCCACCTTCTGTCTCCCTGGGCTGGGGGCGGCAGCCTTCCGGTTTGACGCTGGGCTGGATCGTCGGCTATTGCTAGGACTCGCTCGTTTCACTTGTCCACCTCCCGATTGTTTGTCTTGTTTCCCCCCTGTACTTGCTGCGTTACCACTTCCTGGGAAAGCTTGCTGACCATTATTATTTCCACCAGTGTTGTTGTTGTTGTTCGGCAGATTCAGACTTGGTGGGGCCTGTCCGATTGCCTTCAAGGTAGTGGGGTTGAGACCCTGCTGATCAAATCCCCTGTTCAGGTTGGGCTGCCTGGGAGGCAAAGGGATGTTTATCTTCGGAGGGAAAAGACCGGCAATTGAAGCATTCAAACGTTCAGGGGAAAGGCTGATTTCTGAAGGCTCTGTGCTTGGAGGACGGTTAGAGGGAGTGAGAGGATGGTGGTAAGGCCGGGGGCTTGCCCGGTTGGGCGTTTTGGGGCGAGAGCTCTGAGAGGTGGTAGGGACATTTGGGAAATGGATATTATGCGAGCCTGGCATGGAGCCCTGCTGTGGCGGCTGCTGCTGCTGCTGTTGCTGCTGCTGCTGTGGTGGCTGCTGCTGCTGCTGCTGTGGGCTAGCCCCTGAGTGCTGAGGCACTGGAGGACCTGGCTTCATCATATTGGGGCCCTGGTTCATAAGTTGCTGGGAGCCATTTCCTGTCTGAAGACCCATCTCTAGAGGAGCTCTTTCCTGCATGTTGTGGGTGCCTGAAACGTCTTCTCCCATACCCTGAGTTCCTTGTCCTTGCCCAGACTCTGGATGTGGCATTCTCCTTGCGACCCCTGCCATCTGTGGGTTTACCATAAGGGGCACCCCCCTGGCTTTGTCTGGGGAAGGTGGCACGCCTCCATGCCCCTGTAGATTGATCATTACAGGCATGTTGCCCTGTTGGGATACAGGCATTCTCTGAGCTTCCGCAGGATTCATAAGGCCCCTGGGCGGGTGCCCGCCCTGTTGCAGCGGCAGTCTGTTCTTTGCCTGCTCTTGCTGCATTTTGAGCATCATCATCATTTGCTGCTGCTGTTGTTGTTGTTGTTGCTGTTGTTGTTGATGATGCTGCTGCTGCTGTGCCTGTTGCAACTGATGTGGAAGCATCTGCGGCTGTCCTTGAGGAGGCATTGCTCCTGCCTGCCCTGGGGCTAACTGCATACCCTGCATGTGCACCTGCTGTTGTTGCATTTGCTGTTGCTGGATCTGCTGCTGCTGCTGCTGCTGTTGCAGGTGCTGTTGTTGTTGTTGGTGCTGCTGCTGTTGTTGTAACTGCTGTTGTTGAATTTGTTGAATCTGCTGCTGCTGTTGCTGTTGTTGTTGTTGTTGTTGTTGTTGTTGTTGCTGCTGCTGCTGCTGCGGTGGCTGCTGCTGCTGCTGCTGCTGCTGCTGCGGCTGCTGCTGAGCCATGAACTGAAGTGGCATTTGCTGCAAGACCCTTTGGTCCCCTTGTGGACCAGGAAAGCCTAGAGTAAGACATGGAAATAAAAATGCCACTTATTTTAGACCTGTAACACAATATGTAGCACTATTCCTTATAGTTAGATAACTAATACTGATTACTTACATTTCACACAAGCATATCAACATTCATCTTTCTTACCAGTGGGTCTATTAGCAAAATCAGACATTTTGGGATCCAGTCCTCCTGCTTGGTCAGTACTCATCCCTGGTAACTCGATGTCCTCTAAGCCAGGTGTTGATTCAAGACTAAAGAAGGAGTGTATAATAATAATAATAATAATAATAATAATAATAATAATAATAATAATAATAATAATAATACCAATTACACAGATAAGAACAGAATGATCATTTTGTAAAACTACGCCTACTACAATGTAAAACTGCTTTCAGTCACAAGGAACCAAAAAATGACTTCTTACCCAAGGCCCTCTGATAATTGTCCTTCGCCACCTTTGGCTTTCTTCGGTTTGCGAGGGGGTTTCTTCTTCTTAGGTTTATTCTGGTTGGCGCCAACATTCCCGGCTCCTTGCTTCCCACCAAACTGACCAGCAGAAATATCACTCTGTAGCAGGTTGACCAAGAGGGGACTTGTTAGCGTCACGTCCTTGTTAACAGGAAACCCTCCTGCCTGTCCACAAGGACCTCCCATGGGTAACTGTCCAGCAAACTGGGGGTTAAACGGCATCCCGTGTCCTGGGAAGTGACCATTGCCCACCTGTATATGTTGAGGACCTCCCATAATGCTTTGCTGCTGTTGCTGGGTCTGCAGGTCGGGCAGCATCGCCTGTTGGCCCATCTCACCTCCACCTCCACTAGCATCTCCGAGCTGGTGCTGGGCAGCCTGCTGCTGATGCTGAAGCTGTTGCATTACCTGCTGCTGCTGTTTCTGCTGCTGCAACTGTTGTTGTTGTTGTTGCTGATGCTGCAGCTGCTGTTGTTGTTGTTGGACCATGTGATGACCTGGAAGTCGCATTTGAGGTCCATGCATACCCATTGCTTGATTGGCGTTACTGTTCATGGGAATCTGTTGGGTCTGCTGCTGTTGCATCTGCTGATGCTGTTGTTGCAACTGTTGCAGTTGTTGCTGTTGTTGTTGCTGTTGTGGCTGCTGAAGTTGTAACTGCTGCTGCTGCAATTGATGTTGCTGCTGCTGCTGCTGTAACTGATGTTGCTGTTGTTGTAATTGTTGCTGCTGTAACTGCTGCTGTTGCATTTGGGCCATTTGTTGTTGTTGTTGTTGCTGCTGCTGTTGCTGCTGTTGTTGTTGTTGTTGTTGTTGGACCATCGGCTGCTGTTGCGGGCCCATCTGAGCCTGGAACTGTGCCAGATTGGGTGATGGACCCCTCATCATCTGCCCTTGCATTACCCCTGGTTGACCTTTCGGCCCAAAGGCCTGTTTGTTTCCCTGCATTTGATTGGCCACCATCTGTTCCATCATAGCATTTTGCTGCTGTTGTTGTTGTTGTTGCTGCTGCTGCAGAAGTAATGCCTGATGCCCCGGGCCTCCCCCAAGCGGACCCTGATTCTGCATCACACCCCCTGGCCCTTGCTGAGGCATCATCTGTTTTGGAGGAGTCATCCCTCTCTGCCCCGGGTTGACTGGCCTTGAGAGGACAGTCTGGCCGCCTCCTTGGGCCTGCACTATTTGCCCTGGGGAAGAGGCCACGGGCAGAGGTTGATGCTGAGACTGCATACCCATCATCTGAGCCTGAAGGTTTTGCTGGGGCTGGCCCATGCTGGTCCCTGGAGTGGCCCCTGGAGTCTGACCTGCCATGCCACCGTGATGGCCCATTACACCACCGTGAAGGAGGTTAGGCTGCATGTGGTTTTGTGTTGAAACAGATGGTTGTGTCCCTAAAATGCCATGAAAAGGATTCATATCATGAATTTATATGTATAATTTATATATATATGCAATGAGGAATATATTGATCAAGAAATGGCCATATGATGTCGAATGCATACTAAAAATGTTGCTAACAGTTCAGTTCATCATATGGATAAAATGCATGCTTACCTGTGTGTGCCATTCCCTGGGTATTCTGCACCTGGGGGTTGGTACCAACTACAGGTGTCCCAGCAACGCTGGTTGTCACCTGGCCTTGAACAAAGTTTTGATTCCCTGGTACATTTGGAAAGCCCATGGGCATCCGTTTGGGCATACCTGCAACCAAATTAGTCATTGAGTATAGGTGACAAAGCAAGTGACTGGCGACACAAGGCCTACGATTATGGAGCATACCAACTGAGGAAATCAAAAACAGCTAGAGGTAATTAATGTGTCAACCACATTCTCTTTCAAAAACAATATGGCAAACTACAAACAGAGAACCAGCCTAGTGTTTTAATTAAATGCAGCAAATGTTTCTGTTCTTGTTTTCTTAGTGAACCTTCTGGACCCACAGATATCCCTGTTCTTCTGAATTGCACCCACATTTTTCAATTTATCTCCTACCCCATTAAAAAACCACTATCTACAGTACACTCTAACATGCACGTAGTTGGTTCTCTGTAGAAGGTTTTGCAAAATGGCCACCCATCAGTTTTTTTTCCAAGTTTACTTTGATCGTTGCATTTGCATTTATGAGTATTTTATCATTATGCTTGCTTAGCCTCCATCTGGGTGAATCCAATTTACTTTCACAATGGGTATTTATTTTGCTGCGAGCGTGCTGCTGACCACGTACCTCCCATATTGTTTTGTGGAACCTGTCCATGCTGAGGCATTCCCATGAACCCTTGCTGCATGGGCCCCTGCTGTCCCATCACTGCCCTTCCAGGTGAGCCCACACCTTGAGGGAAACCTTGCGGGGTAGTAGGGCGAGGACCAAGCTGACCTTGGCCTTGACCCATCATAGGAGGCGTCCCCGGTGACCCCTGCTGGAATGGAGAGGACGATGACCCCGGTGATTTAGCGGACAGACTTCCCTGTGGAGTAGACGATGGTGGGACAGACGGTGGACCCCTAGGGCCCGGAACGCCTGGTGCTCCTTGGGGGCATTTAGGCTGAGGGGCTGCGAACTGGTTGACCCCTGGCTGCTGTTGTTGCTGCAACTGCTGCTGCTGCGCCATGGCGTTGAAAACCTGACCGGCCTGTTGACTCCCAAACGGATAAGGTGGCGGAGGATGGTTCGGTGTCTGGACTGTGGCCAGGGACGGGCGCTGTCCCATCTGAGCCTGTGGTGGCGGTTTCCTCCAGCCCGGTCCCATGGGTCCTTGGGCAGGCGGAGGCTGTAACACCCCAGACGGAAGCTGGTTCCAGCCAGCGGGCACAGGCATTTGACTTGAGGAGTTGAACGGACCACGAGCACCACCTAGCTGAGCCAGCTGGGCCTGCTGTTGCTGCTGTTGCTGCTGTTGATGCTGCTGCTGCTGTTGTTGCTGTTGCTGCAGGTGCTGGAGAGCGGCTGGGTTTAGCTGGCGGTTAGCCTGCATGGCTTGCATGTGGTGACCCTGAGGGCCCATGGGATTTGGGGGCATATGGGGAGCTTGTGGATGCTGAAGTTGCTGCTGCTGCTGTTGTTGTTGTTGTTGTTGTTGGGCTGCCATACCGGACATCATAGGGTCCATAGCGTCTGTGGTGAAAGAGTTTATGATGAAACACTGATTCAAAAATAGTGTTTTTCTTCTTTTCCACAATTAATTTAAATACATTTTCATGCTCATAAATATTTACACTCACTTCATGCTCAATATATTCACAAAACTACTGGAATCGGCATATATAATATGTCCATCAATAGATGTATGGAGTATCCACACTACCTGTCTGCGAGGGGGGTCTTTGAGCCCTCGGGTGCATCTGTCCACTTCCCCCTGGGATGGTTCCTTGGCCTGGACCTGGTGGCACCATTGAAACCTGAGGGTTGTTCATTCGGATGCCTCCTAAAACAAATGGAACGGAAATTGAATGAAATGTGCATATATGTAACACTGGCACACACACACAGACATGAGGGTATACATGCATGCATGCCCTCACAGTGCACATATAGACATACATGCCCACAGAAACACAAACAGACACACACACAGACACACACACAGACACACACACAGACATACAGTTATACAAAAAGGCTAGCATTTGAGTGGTGTTGTACCTGGCCCTTGTTGCATGTGGAAACCCACATCCATCCGCGTCTGCCCAGGTGGCCCAACCGGTCCGTTAACCCTGACATCCTGACCTCGATTCTGTACCAGGCCAACGTTGATTGCACCCTCGCCTGAACAAATAGACATTTAGTTTTTTATTTCCATCTCAGTGACGCAGAAAAGTGTGATTACACAGGAGGAGCAAGGGAAAGGACTGGTAGTGAGAAGGGCGACTGTTCTGTGTCTGGGCCTAAATTTGCACTTGAACACACCGCAAAGATTAAAGCCAATTAGCATGCATATTTTGCACCACCACAGACGGTTTCATAACGTAATTAACATTACTTCTTATTGAGAATGTCTGATTAGAAGTTGTGTCACTGGCTTTATTTGTGAAATGTTTTGCTGAAACATTTATTTTCAGTACTTTTTTTGTAACTGGTAAATAAAATCACAAAAGGCCCAATAATGAACAATTGCTTTTAAAATAGCAGGCCTATGGCTGTATTTCCACACTGAGAATTGACAGCCCTACCTTCTATCTGCACAGAAAGGATCCCGAGGTCCCGTAACTGCTGTTGATTGTTTTGAGCCAGGAGGCGGAGGCGCTCTGCAGCCTCCCGTGGGATGTTGAAGGTGACTCGTACACTGTTCCATGGTTCAACGTGCTGGGGCTTCAGTCTCTCAGGGCCTTGATAAACACACAGGTGGAATAAAACGAAACAAACAAGGTGAGAAAGGGTTGGGGGTGGGGTTGGCAGTGATGGTAGAGGAGATCAAAAACACCAAATGACTTTGCAACGAATTATGACATGAATTCTGACATTCACTATGCACTCTGATGCCTGTAGACTGATTTAGATGTTCAAACCCTTTTCGGCAGATTGCATTTATCTGAATGAAGAGCTAAGCCTAACGTACTGTCAAAAACCTGACACATATGTTAGAAAGTCTGTAAAGTCTGGGAAATATCTCCATGCCCTACATACACAAATGAACACAAATAAACAAACCTAATTGTATCATGCTTGGGATCCCATTCAAGACACTATCCAGTTTGTTTTGGAAGTCTTCATCGCCCATGTTTCCCTTGAAGGAAACGAATATGAGAGAATCTTCCTCTCCCCCCATGATGGAGGTCTGTGCAGGGATGCTGGGACTATTACTGCCATCATCTTCTACGTCTTCCACCCCGGAGTCCTGCTCCGCATTTGTGTCGGTTTCATGGGTATCAGTCCGCTGATAGAGTTCGGACGGGCATGTTTTTTGTGCCATGACCCCTTCCAGAGAGAGTAGTAGGATGAGGTCTAAAGCCTGTAGCACCTAAAACAAATAAAGGTAATGCACTTGAAATGTGACATCTAGTTACCTGGTGTATGTGTGTGGTCGGCAATTCTGGAAACTATGAAACCAAGAGCAACACCTTCAAGTTTTAATGTCGGCCATATGCATTTGCAGGCTACATGGTTAATCTGACAAATGGGCAAAATAGGACGATCGCCTACTTTCAACCAGTTGGGTTTATGAGCTAGCTAGCTAACTAAATCCTTTACCTCCGAATGAACACATTGGTGTTGACCGGTTATGCTCACACTACTTTGCCGTTGACAGTAAAAGCACACATTTGTGGGTTGAATAATACATGTAAAGTTATTTTGAAGCCTTGTTACACTGTAACATTTAGAGATCCTAAGCACCTATCAGTATGTGATGGCGTATCTAGCTACGTATTTTATGTCAGACTGCAAGTGTGAGAGCCTCACAAAATTCGAACGCCATCGATACATGTTTGCATTCTCAGAGAAGCATCGGTAACTAACAGGTCATTGGTATAAATTGTAAGGCTACATTCCATTTTCGCTACAAACTCCAATAACGTTAGGTGAACAAATGTTTTAACTTAGCATATCATGTCGCTAGCTAGCTAGATACTTTATCGTTAGCTGGATGGCTATGTAGCTACGTAAATGGATGGATGATCTAACGTTGGGCAAGTTAGCTAGCTAGCTGGTCACCTAGCAAGCGAAAAATCCGTACAATTTAATAGTAGAAAGCTAGCCGGTAAGTATGCTGTTAGACGATTCACACTCCAATCTGTGGGTAACCCACACACAAATGCAAATGCGTTGTATCTATACTACTGACTAAAGCCAGCCTTCAATCTTCCGAAGCTAGCTAGCTAACCTTAAGTGGTTTAGCTCCCCAACTGGCTTTCTTGCTAAACAACCATCAAGATACCGCTAGCTAATGTTTGCTAGCTTGTTGCAATACAATAATTATCTTTAAAGGCTGCTTCACATTGCTGTTTACGTCTACATTAACAGTCGTTATGATGTCCTGCATTTACTTGCGATAAAGGGTTCCTTACCGGATCAATCCATTGGGAAATAAATGCAATTGTTAATTCCGTAACAATGTATCGGTCAACTGTAGCGGGTTGCTAACTAAAACGGCTTCCAATCTGACGAGATTTTTTTCCTTTCCTCTTGCGACGTTCGTAGTATTCTCGAATGAGTTTACGCAGGAACACATGACAATGAATACTTGCAACGTGTAGTGTGGCCAACCAAGCCAATATTATATCAGAGAGGATTGAGGACGCGGAGGTTTGTATTGTAAAATCTTTGATTATATCTACGATTTATACGTATAACACGACCTACACAATCGTCATCCACGTCTCTTACGTTCAAATTTGGGTTATCTGCGTACATCCCCCTCTCCGAAGGGGGAGCCGATTGGTAATAGCCGGTTGGGAAAGCAGAATTCGATTCAGGAAATATATTTTGATGGCTGAACTGGTGTGAGTTACACCAGAGACGATATAATAATGTAATTACTGACCACTTAAGGTTATTGCATGAATTCACTTTAATTTATTGTATTCATATTTTTGAACCATATACATAGATTTACACTGATAAATAAAAATACATAAAATAAACAAACCTGGCCAACTATACCATAAAACGTGTGAAAAAAAAACCAGTCTCATTTACAAATCACTTATCAGTAAAGAAATCCATTTTGCACTAACATGCCGAAATCACAAAGCAAAAGGTGCAAACTAAGTTGAATACAAAAATAAGTTTAACATTATACATCTCTCCTCCATTTGTATCAAATGTCTATAAATAGGCTATCCTACTGACAATACATCCTACAAAAACATACTTCCCTCCTTCTGAACCCACACATTTTCCATTCTGTTTCCCATTTTATAAAACCATAATAAGCTATGTGTTTTTTCAATTATATTTTTCTTCAGATGACTTTGCCAAAAAGTATCAGGACCACTATACTATAAACATTTCAACATTTCAGAGGTATATACAGTTTGTGACATTTAATTCTGTGTTAATTTACAACAAAGTTGTTTTTAAAGATGACATCTGCAAAACAGCCTACACAATGTGCAAATCTAGAGATTCTTTTTCATAACATTACATACCATTATAAGCAGACCTCAAGCGTATATGAGGCAACATTTGAAGTTTCAAAATATGTCAGGACGGACTTGTGATCAAATCCACTATGTTCACAACGACAGTAAAACTTGCACTGGTACAGATTTTCAAGCATGATTGTCTGTAGAGGTATGGCCAGGGTGTTGTGTACAAGCAATTCAACTGTATGCAGGCATGCACGTTTGTATGTATTTGTGTCATTATATTGATATGAGGAGCTGAGCTAAACGTAATAATTTAGCATCTTATTAGTGTATGTCAATGTATGTGTTAATTTAAGTGAGACATATTTAGGCCATTGGCATGCAGTCTCCCAAAGCCTATCACTATGCCTGTCACCATACTCTCTGTGCATAATAAGCAAAACATTCATCATGACCGAAAAAAATGTAACCGGTTGTCTTGGCACCCCCACCTCACTATCTACTATCCAACCCCCTTTGTGGATTGTACAGCTATCAGTCAGAGACTGCACAGAGGATTGGTGTAGCTGTAGCCAAACACGTGCTAAGGCACAGACCTGGACATGGTTAAAGCAGAGGCGTCAGCACTACGGGGGTCCTTCACCCCAATAATTTGATCATTGGTCCTTCTGGTCCCCTCCACCATGGAGAGGACCTCAACTCTTTGTACCTCGTGTCCCTTAGACAGCAGGACCTCAACGTCCTCCTCCAGGAACTCCGCTGAAGAGAAAGGGGAGAGAAATATATTTAACTTACTCTATAAGCCACAATTAAGAAGCCTATGCGGATGATAGCTCAAAGTATAGTATTGCAAGTTGGATTAAAAGGAAATGTGTGTAATCTAATGATAGAAGTGAAATATGTCCTTACAGTCCACTAGGAGAGTGTTTGGCTGAAGAAGGGGATGTAGTCGGCCATAGCTCAGGCTGTCACTCAAGTTTTTGCGAGAGGACAAGACATTCATCAAAACCTGGATCAAATTGACATTTAGATTTTAGAAAAGCAAAAGCATGTATTGAGGCTGCTGTATGTTCAAATAGGGAAAATGACAAACATTTTTCACACAAAGGCAAAAAATAAATGAGGTACACTGAAAACTTCATTTCACAAGCACATAAGAGTCACGATCCTGCCCAGGATCTCTAGATCCTGGTTCATGTTTTGTATGTTTACTGCCATGTTGTGTCTTTCATGTGTGCCACACTCCCTGTTTTACCCAAGACCCTGTTATTCCTGGTTTCTTGGCTGACTGATGGGTAGCTGTACCGGTTGCCTGAGCTCCTGGGTGCACACCTGTTGCCCTGCACCTCGTCAGCCACAGCATTTAAGATATGCCAAGATCTACTGTCATTGCTAGATTATCTTGTCTGAGAATCGTAGCCAAGCTCTTTAGAGATTCTAAGCAAAGTTCTTGTGTGACTATCCAAGTCATGCTCGTGTGTATTCTCGTCAGACATGTTTAAAACAAGTTTGTGTTTAAGTTCAGTACGATTCGCTTAAACTGATTTTCTGTCTTTGGTATCTCTGGTATTTGGTGTCTCACTCGTTCATACGTTTTTACTCTACCTGTTTCACTGGACTTTGACTGCCTGTTTCTTTGGATTCCTGTGTTTTTGGATGTACTGACCTCTTGGTTACTGAACTCTGCCTGCCTGGTCTGTGAGTTGTCTTGAACTGCTATGGGCTAATTCAAATCTGAACTAAATTCACAATTCTTTTCTGCATTTGGGGACATGAAACGCACGCCACTGGCCTCACCAGCCATTAAAATAGGAAAAGAAATTGCACTAATCAAAATGAACATGCTAGAGTCCCGTTACTGGAAGGTTTATAGAGTTTACTCAGACAAGTCAGCTGGCCTTATACAGTATGTATTATACAGTACATATGTTACAAAGAGGACTCGCTTATCTCTTTACTCTCAAGGCCAGTAACAAATCTATATGGTGAAGTAACTTTTCACACTTCACCTGCGTTATGCCACTAAGGGCCCGGTCCCCATTGGATGACCCAAGGGCCACATAAGTGCCACAAAGGCCCCCAGAGGGCCTCACTGCAGTGGGCATCAGGAAGGACAGAGGCCTCTTCCCAGGCTGGACGAGATTATGCTGCATAGAAAAACACCAGAGATGTTATGAGTTTTAAACAAGTTTGTGTCTTTGGAAGGCTAAATAATTTCTGAACTAGTGAGAGAAAGCCATATCATTACATTTGTGTGTGCAATGCAATGGTGTTAAAAGTGTCAACATATGCCACTGATTTCTGACAGTTATATTGCTAACACCATTATGTTAATTTATACAGTAAATATGTAATCAACGCTATAAATTATATACTAAAAAGGTGATTTTTAAAAATGCTCTTTTAACAACAACAAGGCAATATAAATGTAAACACAAAAAGCGCTGTCATGATAACGATTGAAGTTGTCAGGATATACGCTCAGAGATTGGTACGGTCCGACTTAAAAACACTACCGGATTGGATGGGGCAGAGCTCTTGGTCTTGTTTGACCAAGAGAAGTCTAGTATCTGGCTGTTGAGGAGAATACCAGAGGGGGTCACGATTCTGCTGCCAAAAGGCCGGTTCAGAGAGCTGAAAAAAGAAAAAGATTTACATTTCATTCGAGAAGTATGTCCTAGTGTCAAGGCTGCCAAAAACAAACGCTGTATGATTGTAAGGTGTATGAAAAAACATCTTATTGCTATAGCATATGACTACACACTTTTCACTTGTCAGCTACATTTCTGTCCTTGTCAGGTAATATAGGTGTGAGCTACTCACAGGCTTGAGGTGAATAACCGAGACTTTTAGCTTTATAGAAGCGTATGTGCACGAAGGGGCTGAACTAAATAACTCCAATATTTCCTGAGAGGCTCTCCAAATACCTGTGAGTGAATAAACCAAAGATCATGTCTCTAATAGTCAGTGTGAGCCTCACATCTCTGTGCGGATTATAAACATTTACTAGTGACTGAGAGACTCTATAGAGTTTATGAATATTAATGTGGTGTTAGGGCAGCTAATTCATGAACTATGTCATATTAGTTCAATGAAAAACTGTCTCATCCCAGCAAGGTCTGTGCTAGAAGCCTAGCCTGAAACAGAACACTCTGTCTTTATTGACACAGACAAATGCCTGCCATTGCTTCGTATTGAACGCACTGTGATGTCTCAACTTCTGCCATACCTCATAACAGACACAATAAAGTCGTCGGGCCCCATGATCATGACCTGGCTGGCCACTGCCCCCTCCTCCAGGGCATAGGCAGGGAAGTAATGCCCAGGAGGCAACGCCTGGGAGTCATTGATCATGTTGCGGTACTCTTCGGCCTGTTTTTTGCTTGGAAAAACAAAAACACAACAGTGTACGTATAGGAAATGTTCCAGTGCAGAGCAACCTGTTTGAATTTATGGTTGTGCAGTTAACGAATAGTACATTCAATTTGATAATAATATTGTATTGTATTGTATTATATGCAGTTTAGAGATGGACCACTATAGAATAGGTTTGAAAATAATACTTTAACATCTCAGTCACTGCGTCGGAGACAGATGCATCAAACATGGGGTCTCCTAAAGCACTGGCCAGGGACAAGGCGATTTTTAGAGTCTGGGAAAGAAAAAGGAAAGAATAAAGATGACTGACAGTATAATACATGAAGTAGTACAGTGTTATAACCACTTTAAAAATGCTGATCAGGCAAAGACAATGACATTGACATACATATTGTCTGTATCAAATGGCTAAGTAGAGTCAATCATCAACATCAGTACTTATGTGTTTGTAACTTCCTGATGTGCATTTCCAGGCAAGAGTGTGGTACCTCTGTGATCAAATGGTAGGTGTCGTTTCTGGGCATTAGATAGGTGATATTGAAACCCTCTAGAATGTTAAGCGCCGTAATGAGGGCTGCACCAGTGGAAGGGGCAGGTGGAGACATCACCTGGTGTCCTAAAGGAGGCGATGCACACCAAACCGATCACTGAGTCTGCACCCACACTTACATTACATATGTATAATGTCCAGCAATACATAAGAGTTCCATTATAAAAGTGTTGCCTTTGCTACTTCGCGACATTTCATTTAATGAATCTAACATTAAATTATTGATAAAACATTTCAAAATGAATTACTTGACCTTATTAAAAAAGTCAGCTGAATTGTTTATTTTCAAGTAAAATGACTGAATAGTCTATTGGTTGTGATGTGTTCTTAAATATTTTTCTTTATGGTTCAATTATGATTACCTTGATATTTCACCTCTACTGGCTGTTGTATTACTGTGCTATAGTTGCTGAAATCCTCCTCTGTGATAATTCCTCCTCTCAATTGTACCTTTCAAAGGAGAACATGGAATTAAACAACAGTGACAATAATTCGTACTTATGAACATGTTGATATTTACAAAAGTAACTTACTTCAGTGACTATTTCCTGTGTCAGGTTGCCATTGTAGAACTCTGATATGCCATCGATTGCAATCCTGTCCAAGATGGCTGCCAAATCAAGACGTCTTGTAAACAGACCAGACAGAGGGACCTGTCCATCTGGTAGGAAGAGATCTCGGAAAGCCTGAGAGATATTCTGGTCTTTGACTTTGGCCAGTGCTTCAGCTGCAAGGAGATTACAAAAGACGTGAATAACAGAAAGATGCCACAAAGCAGTTGTAGTCATCAGAAACTGTGTGTTTGTAAGCAAATGTAAGGACTCACCAAAGTCATGTGTAACATTGAATCCATCTCTAGCTACATCGGCTGCCATGGTTATGACATGTTTCCATGGCAATCTTGAAATCGAAAGTATTGCAATGATGTAAATACTGCTTTGCACTAAGTAATACTATAATATTACTATAATAGTAATGTAACAAGACAATACAGTACTTATATAATATTACACAAGTAATACGCTTAATAATAGTAATAGTTGTCTTACCACATACAGTACTGTGCAAAAGTTTTAGGCAGGTGTGAAAAAATGCTATGAACTAACTAAGAATGCTTTGAAAAATGTAAACAATAAATGTTTATTTTGTATCCATTTACATGGTAAGACTGAGCAAAGCAACAAGACACAACGTAGTTATACTGCATCAGCAGGGTCTCTCCCAGACAAAGATTTCAAAGCAGACAGGGGTTTCAAAATGTGCAGTTCAAGCTCTTTTGAAGAAGACGTTGAGGATCGTAGACGCAGTGGTCAGCCAAGGAAACTTAATGCAGCTGATGAAAAACACATCAAGCTTATTTACCTTCGAAATCAGAAGATTTCAAGCAGTGGCATCAGCTCAGAACTGGAAGAAACCAGTGGTACCCAGGTACAGACATTTACTGTCCGGGGAAGTCTGGCCAGAAGTGGTCTTCATGGAAGAGTTGCAGCCAAAAAGCTCTACCCCGACAAGGAAACAAGGCCAAGTGACTGAACTAAGCACGAAAACATAGAAACTGGGGTGCAGAAACATGGCAGAAGGTGCTCTGGACTGATGAGTCAAAATTTGAAATATTTGGCTGTAGAAGAAGGCAGTTTGTTCGCCGAAGGGCTGGAGAGAGGTACAATAATGAGAGTCTGCAGGCAACAGTGAAGCATGGTAGAGGTTCCTTTCCAGTTTGGGGCTGCATTTCTGCAAGTGGAGTTGGAGATTTGGTCAGGATGAATGGTGTCCTCAATGCTGAGGAATACAGGCAGATACTAATCCATCATGCAATACCATCAGGGAGGCGTATGATTGGCACCAAATGTATTCTGCAGCAGGAACATAACCCCAAACATACAGCCAATGTCATTAACACTTTCTTCAGCTTAAAGAAGAACAGAGAGTCCTGCAAGTGATGGTACGACCCCCACAGAGCCCTGATCTCTACATCATCGAGTCTGTCTGGGTTTACATGAAGAGACAGAAGAATTTTAGGAAGCCTACATCCACAGAAGATCTGTGGTTAGTTCTCCAAGATGTTTGGAACAATTTACCAGCCAAGTTCCTTCAAAAACTGTGCGCAAGTGTATCTGGAAGAATTGATGCTATTTTGAAGGCAAAGGGTGGTCACACCAAATATTGATTTAATTTAGAATTTTCTTCTGTTCCTTCACTGCATTTTGTTAATTTATGAAGAATTGATGAAAATAAACTGTTAACACTTCCATTTTTGAAAGCATTCTTAGTTTACAGCATTTTTTCACACCTGCCTAAAACTTTTGCACAGTACTGTATGTTACAGTTATTCAATGAAATTCAACAAACATAAACAAGAACATCTCTAATTGAGTTCTTAGTGCTCAGTTTAAAAAAAGCTTACAGTACAGATGCTCATCAGGCATAGACATTTTGGGAATGGAACACACATGTTGTGCTAGTTACCTTCCATAGAGCTGGTGAGCCTGATGCATCCCCTTCAACATCCCTGGCACTGCCACCAGAACTCCAGGCTGTGGGGAAAGGCAGAAATGACACCACAGTGTAACCGATGCTGCAAAGGTCTGTGTCTTCAATTTCTGTCTGCCCATTTTTTTTCATTCCTCAAGATGGAACAATGTTTTGACAGTTCTGAGCACATGAGACAGATGAGCTAATCTAAGCCAGATCTCGAATCGGGACCTGAAGTGTTCTAGAATCGGCTGCCATCTGGTGAATATTTAGACCAAATGCTTTCTCCTCACCCTCTCCTCAAGGTTTAACTGCAACATCTCCTCCCGAATGGCAGAGGGTGCTGTTTCACGGAAGTCAATGACGCGGCTCTCATTTTTGCGGATATCATGGACTAACATCACCCCTCCACTGTTCAGAGATTAAATGAATACAATCACAAATTATTAATATAATATATTTTAAAGTATTAAATATTTCATAACAGTAGAGTTAATGAAAAAAGAAAACACAAAGACTCCCCAAAATCTACCTGATTACACTGAATCATAGTCATTAATTTTCAGATCACTGTCATCCAAAGCAACTGCATTTATCACTTGTGTTTCCTAGCATCTGAACACTTTTCTGTGAGACACAGTGCCCACTGAATGCCAGAGGAGAAGGACTCAATGCTGCACCTGCCAAGCCCAGAGGTGTGTGGGTGGACGATGCCCAAGCAGAGGGCAGCGGCAATGGCAGCGTCCACACTGGAGCCCTGCTTGTTGAGCACGTCGAAGCCCAGAGAGGTGCAGTGTGCCACATCTGTCACCACGGCACCCTGATGAAATATCTGCAGTGGATTTGCAATGAAGAAGGCCAATAAAAAGAACGTATATTTTTGTATTTTCTTTGTTGTTGTCAAGGAGAGTCTAGGTTAAGCTGGAATCACAGTAACAGGCTGAGCATTTTGACGGATATCCTGGCCTCTGCTTTTCCGGTTAAAGGCCATTCAAAAATTATAAATAATAATGGAGTTTCAGGCAGAGAATACTGATTTTCTGAACAAGATGTGAATACACTCCAATCATGCAAGATAGCCATAGCTATTCTGACGGCACACCTGAGGATCACCGACGTAGATCTGCATGATGAGGGCGATTGTGACCCCTGTGGCAAAGGTCAAGCAAGCAGTGATAATGACGGTGAGGCTGTCACGCTGGCAGGCACAGTCGTCGGCCAGGGGGTCGCGGTGGGTCTCCCTCAGAGGCGAGAGATCATGGCTGACCATATCAGATGCAGAGGAGGGGAGTCGTTGCAAACGAGCAGTTCTCAGGAAGAGGTCTGGATCTGGAGCAGGTGAAATATATTAAGTAATGGAGATTCTGCTCTGTAACATCATATTTTGGTTATGGATTTGGGTACTTAAAATGGCACACTATCAGATCCAGTTGTAAGGAAATGTATGCAATACAGTCACAATAACATGAAAAGATACTACTTTTTCCCATGCATATCTTAGAACTGGCATTTGTAATGGGGACTAGTGTGGAACTGCTCATGTTATTTCCATTAAAAGTTACAGAGAAGTTATGAAGATTTAGAGAACACTGAGCAAGATAGCTGTTGGTGTTTATAAACACGGCTAATGACTGGGCGTGATTGGCATACCTGTTTCCTGCTCGTTAAGGGCGTTATCGTCATCTTTACGTATTTTAAGGGTATTTTCTGACGACAGTACATCGTCCTCTGGAAGCCGAGGGAAGCTGGTGATACTCATGTAGTCCACTGGCGAGTAGGCGCTGCCTAGCGTCGTCTCTTGACTGGCATCCTTGTCCACCGTGTTGCCACTGGTGTATCCGGAGACAGCGTCCGCTGAGGGCGCGTACATGATAAATCCGTGCCTTTGTTTAAAAACAGTGAGTCAACTCAGAGAAAAAACGACTTAAGCTAGTTGCTGTGAGTCAACCATTTCATCCACTTACCTTTTCGCCGATAGAAGACGTTGGTGCTAGGAGAAACGTTTTATTCCATTTTCAGCGGTGTCGCTCTTCCAATTCCTCAGTTGATTTATCCGATCTGGAAAGCAAGGATAAAGTCACATTTACAACTAGGCATATATGACACAAACCTATGAACATAAACTTGACGAGTATTATGTAAAGGGAGTCTCATGTAGCCTACTAGCCTACTGATAGACAACAAAATCAAAATACAGGTGAAATGGACAGCGGCCTATCAAGGAAGATAACCGTGAAACAGCAAATGTTGTGATAATATTAACAAAAATAATTCAACCATGATCACGTTTGCAAACACAAGATGGTGAGCTATTTATAGTTTTCTATGCGACCTCTACGGCTATAGGCTACATATACAAGACAAGATGCGCACTGTTTTCTCCTGGCTAGTGACGCATCACTGTTGTGGTCCCAATGATGCGAAAACCAAAAAGTGTATTGCTATGTATCTTACCATAATGTACCAGAGATACGATACGGGGAACGGCAGCTGGGAGGAAAATGTTGTCCAAGATTTACCACTCCGGCAAACATGAGGGGTCAATCTACGAAACCACAGTCAGGTTGAAAATGCAAATTTCCGACGCTCAGCTGACATCAATGTTACCGCCTTAAAGGCATATTTCCTGGAACACCTTGCTCCAAACCGGGGGTGTCTTCTCCGAGAACGTTATACGGTCTAAAACCACAGACTGATCCCTACGCCAACAATTGTATGTATACAGCCTAATTACAAGTTCTGGATTGGCCGGCGTTAACACACCTCTTTAAAACAGGAAGCGAAGTAGGTTATTTGCAGGGTTGCAGAACAGGTTCTGCCAGTTCTTATTGGCTGTGAGCACCTATAGGTCAAGTTTCTGTGGAAAAAGTGGTGAAATTACTGCGAACAGGACTTGCTTCTCAAATGTAAAGCTTACCTCCTACAGAGTAGACCAGGTAAACAAAACCTAGTTGTTGAGGTGTTAATGGGAAGGGAGGTCCTTAGGGAGGTTCCTTTTTGTTAAACACACAAATCTGTATCTGTATGTACACACCCCAGGCCAGACACATTCAAATGGTTTTATTTGTAAATGGGAAATCAAGATCTAAATTCTTTGGGAAGAGAGAATGGCAGGAGACTGGTTTACATTACCCACATACTTAGCCCTACCACTAACACTGATGAGAAATAAATAATGTATCAGACTAGGTATATGAAAGTGACCACTGAAAGGTGAGTTAACTCAGCAGCCAATCAAATGCACCCCTTCCTTGAAGGTACGTTGTTCATTGGCTGGACCAGAGTTTTTTTGAGCGCACACACACACAAAGGGCATGTACAGGGCCATGAGCAGGTATTTGCTGAATTTGACAAAAGGTCGATATTATCGATGACTGAACCTTTAAGGATAAACAAAACATTCTCCTAGTTTACATGCTCTTTGAGGAAAACGTTGCTGGTGTCTTTGCCTCCTTATATGCACCCCCCCCCCCCCCCCCCCCCCCCCCCCATCTGCGACTCTCTCAGGTCCAGAAACAGAAAAGGAGAACCCCAGAAAAAGGAGTTTACAGTGGTATAATTTTATGAATGTGTGTTATATGGGCAATATTTCAGTCATTTTGAAAATAGCACGTGTAAAAAGTAGCTTCATGTACTGTTACGGCATCAGCAGTATTGGGAATATGTTGAAGGGAAAAAATTACCGTATCAGTTATGGTGGAAGGAGTTCATCTTTAGAGTGCTTGTACACTTCAGAGTGCTTTGTATATTGCTTCTGCACACACACTCCACACACAAATATATAAACACGAACACATGCACACACCCAACCTCCTGATCCAACCTCCATGTACACAATACAATAACCACAAACAAACGCACACACAGATACTCATTATCCATACTCTCACAAATAATGAGTCAAGATTCAGGTGTCAACCTGAGAGTTTATTGTTTTGTTTGTGTGTTTTTTTTGTCCGGTACCTGCATTTCTGAATGGATGCTGGAACCCCACTCTTATTGTTGCATAGGTCTTTACTGCTTGTGGGCTTCTGCCCATATTGGGGGTGGAAAAGTCAGCAAAAACCACGCAGAGTAGTGAAAGGCACAATCACCATAGATATCAGATACACCAATCATTTTTTTTAAACTCTATAAGTACTTTAAGGGGTGTTCTTGAGGAGGGGATACATTTTGAAATAGGTTACAAACCTATTTCAAAAGCTGCCATCATCTCTGAGCGCAGAGCAATTGAAACAACAAAAACAAAATCCCATTTGATATTCTACCCCTCTCTTTTCTTTTTTACTTTATATAAGGTGAACAATTGTCCTAAATAACAGCATGGGATAATTGCAAGCAAGTATATTTTTGTATGGTTTTGTTGCTTTTTAATTTTTTTTTTCATGGTTCATGTCAGCATATACTTTAAAATCAATATCTAACCCTTGCCACCCTAGTTTTCATTTCCCACTGGCTATACACACATACGCACAAACACACACACACACACACACACACACACACACATCTACAGTCCCCACCTCTATTCTGCTCTCATATGGGCCACTGGATGCCCTTCTTCAGCCCACACTTCTCATGAACTCTTAACACAAACAGCAAGGAACACAGCCACAAGTAAGGGGAGCAGAGTGAGCCGGAGAGGCAGCGTTGCAGTGGATCCCATTGAATCTGGCGGATCCTAGCGATCCTCCTCTATGGTGATTGGAGATTCAGTGACACACATTATGTAGGGTTAGGGATCCCAGAGTGGCTTTTGCTCCCTGGCCTGTGCCTTAGTTTTACATTAGGGCCCCAAAGGGATTCTCTAGTGTATGCTCCGCCACAGAAAAGATTGAATGATCATTTGATCACAGTCCAATGGGAACTACTGCCGAGTCACACACACCACATTCTCCAGGCGACCAAATCAAAAACAGATACATACAGTCAATAAAATAAATGGGCATATATATATAGGAAGTTCATTGTTCTTTTTCTTCTGATCCAACATTGAGAGCTTACAGGTTGACAGGGAACAGAGAGGAAGATGTAAGAATGTGATAAAACAGAGAGAGAGAGAGAAAGAGAGAGAGAGAGAGAAGCAATAGCAAGAGATAAAGCAACAGGATCTAACATGCACACATCCTTAGTAAGTAAAGTCTAAATAAACAAAACGGAAATCATCTATCATCCTCACTCTGCCCTCTCAAGGGGTGTTGTTACATCGACAAACAAGTACCAACCCAATATCTAATGTGTCTGGAAATAAAACTGGGAAAAAATTAAGGATGATTTTGAGTAACTTCATACCACACTCATAACAGATAAGTATATAGTGACAGAAACAATACATTAGGTCTGCACCAAGAAGGCTTGAATTATAAATCTTGTGACATACTTCAGCAATGTGGGGAACATGGTGGGAAAGCAATTACATCAAACTGTATGGAGCGGTGAATTATTTACATTAACGTGAAGAATAAATTACTATAGCTCAACTCCTCTTTTGTTAAGTCGTGCATGTCAGCATACCCTCTAACACTCACAGATCTTACCACCCCATACAAAACAGACACATTCAGCACGCAACACACACCTAAAACTTTGACTCACCATAAAATGTTAGACAGTGCAAACTTACATCCAAGTCTTAAATAATATAAAGTTTTAGTATATATATATATGTATATATTCATATACTTCAGCACCATAATTAGTCTAATAGTTATTAAACGTACATGAACGCTAGCTCACAATGTGTGGGACACTGTCACATAGAGCCTGCTAAGTAGGGACACAATAAGAGAGGGGGACACGTAACACTGATGGATGGCGTAGGAGATGACATCAGTGGAATGGGTTTCTGTGTGGAGGTTGACTTCTTTACCCACGATGCACCATACCCACCAACCCCGCTGATGAGCACAGAGACGTGCCGCCGAGAAGCATCATGCAGACACACTGTAAGGCTGCCACAGTCCAGGGGAAACATCGAGGTAATGCACGAATGAACGTGAGCGCAAGCACACAATTCCAATGTCTTCAGTCAAGACGAAAGATGCTTTACTCTGGAATAGTGATGTCGAGACTGTAGTTCAAAGTATTGTCTTCAAGATCAGACCTCAATTCTCCTGATTTTGATCGTTGTTTTCCTATAGTTAGTAAATCTTCAGGCTTAGCCAAACTGTGAGTGCTGTGCAGGGGAGTTTTCTTGAAATCAAAGCAGAATGCACCAGAATCTCTATTATGTCAAAGGAAAAGCCTTTATGCACTGCAAGTGCACATTTCAACAGCTAGGGGGCAGGATGGGCACAAGTCTCCATGGTTGCAAATGGCTCTAATACCAACAAATGATGTAAAATTAAATGAAACAAAATTAAGTGTCGCCCTCAATGCCATCCCTGACCTTCACATTTCCACCATACCCTGTAACCTGCTGCAGCATCTGGCTTTAACTATGTACTATTTATGTCAGTGATATCTTAACACTGGGGACATTGCATTTCATACATTCAATGAAAATTGTATGGGAAGGACAGGTCCCCTTGTGCTATGGCACTGTTTGTTGACAGTCTAGATTTTTGTCTGTTTTTGTGCTGATGAGAATGTGCACAAGTGTTAAAAAAACCCATCCGCTACATAAAGGCTACATGACTTACCAATACCTGTCCCCCCCCCCCCCCCCCCCCCCCCTCCAACGACTCTTTCCCTGCCACCTCGACATCACTGAGACATCTTTAGTCTGTTTCATTCCCTCTCCCACCTTCCTCTACATGCTTGTTTCCACTCTCTGTGTGTTGGCTAAGAGCTGACCCTTCCTCTGCCTTAGCACAGTTAAGACATTTTAATAAAGTAAGATTCTTGGCCATGCCATTTTATCTGTGAGACGCGATACGCGCACGGCAATCCGGAGGAGTAGGTCAGCCTTAACCATCACCTTGGTATACCCAACCCTTTTTTTGAGGCTAAATTAACAAAACGGATGAAAATCGTGTCCTCAAAATTCCCAAAGCAAACATTTAAAAAGCAAATAAAGGATGTGAGATTTCCTATGGAGAACTTCTGCCCATCCACACTCCCTTTCTGCCTAACGCTGAATTCTCTTAACATGCTCTTCCATTGGTCAGATCTTACATGGTGGCATTATCACTGCCAATATCAAAGGTTCAGTTCCCCAGGGGAATATCTTTAGGTGAGGGTATGGTTTTACGTTACTGCAATGATAAGTGATTATGTTGACCGCGAAATAAGCATGTTCATCAGGAAGGCTACCTTCTACATAACAGAGAGACGATGCATCTAAAACATTTGTTTTCTTTTGTATCCACAGCGACTCTCGTTCTAGGAGGGCCTGCAGCCAGACTACTTAGGGTGTGTGAGACACTGAAGCAAAAATGATCACAGCTTGCTTTTGACATCATTAAGAGCATAGAGGAGGCTTAGCAACTATCCTGAAGCATGGCGTGATGGGAGTAAAATATAAGCGATGGTAAAGATGGTGCGATTTGGAGGGACAAAATTTGCTCGGTACCATATTATGTCTTATGAGGACGGTAACAGCTACTCCTCACACAAATTAATTTTAAAGCAACACAGACGATACATAATAAAGATATTTCTAGAGGAGGGACAATGTGCAGGCTCTACTGGTGAATGAGTGATTATGTGGGCTATCTATGGGCTAAGGGCAAAGGGTTTGGGGTGAGCTGGGGGGGGTGATAATGCCCTCTGAGTAAACGGCTCCGCTCCTCCGATGTCGGGGGGTGGGCTCGACGTGGACATCGACCCCCTCCCCCTTAGTGGCAAATGTTGCGCTGGCATGGCTGGTGCAGGAAGCTCTTGCGGGCGTGGGCGGCGTGGCGCGGCACCTGCTCGCGGGCCCGGTTCTGGCGCTGCACGCGGTTGCGAGCCAGTTGGCGGCGCTCTACACGGGCCTTGGAGCGCTGAACGCGCGACACCTTGGTCACTTTGACCAGGGCCCCTGCCTGGGCGGCTGCCCCGCGAGTCACCCTTGGTGGGAGGCTGGTCCGGGGAGCAGGGAGAGCAGCTGTGGCTGACTCACACATCCTGCTGGCCAGAGAGAGGAGAGAGGAGAGAGGAGGGAGGAGAGAGGAGAGAGGAGGGAGGAGAGGAGAGGAGAGGAGAGGAGAGAGGAGAGGAGAGAGGAGAGGAGAGAGGAGGGAGGAGAGAAGAGAGAGGAGAGAGGAGAGAGGAGAGAGGAGGGAGGAGAGAGGAGGGAGGAGAGAGGAGAGAGGAGAGAGGAGAAACAGGGAGGCAAACAGGGAGAATGACATGTGAATGATCACAACGTTTATATTTGTAGATGGAGTGACATCAAGTGCAATTGTAATCTAATTATGTGAAGAACAGTTTTCAACGGTTTCGATCAAAAACAAAACACAGGAAATGCAGCATGTTGCCAAACTAAATGTACACTTTGTTCCTCAAGATTATCCAGCAAAAAAGGCAACACATAATTTATTCGAATGAGAGACAGGGAGACTAACCAACAAGGAAAGCAGCATTTTGACAAACCAAAATTTTATTTTGAAGTGAAGTGAAGTACAGGTATAAATCTTAGTATGACAGCTTTCAGTGTGTTGTACTTCTGGCTTTGGTGTTGTCACCGCCTTACACGCCCAGTTGAGCCACAGGAACTCAACTATTGGAGTTTTGCTCGGCCTAAGACGGAGCCTCACCTGACGCTGCCTGCCAGGCTTGCGGTGCTCTCCTCCACCATGGACAGGTTTCCAGGGGAGACGTAGACGGACATGCTGGGGTGCTCGATGAGCAGGTCCTCCATGGGGCTGGTCTCTGCCGTGGCTCCCTCTGCAGTGAAACAGGGGGGAGGGGTGACAAACCAGCTCTCGTCCATGCCGCAGCGCTCCAGCCCACCACTGCTGCTACCGCCGCTGCAGTCGCTCCAGGAGCCCGGCGACATGGGGGCGGAGCTGCGACGGCGGTGGGCGGGGCTGGGCAGCACACCACTCACACCTACTAACCCGGCGGAGGAGGAGGGGGCGTGGCAAATGGGAGAAGAGGAAGGGGAGGAGGAGGAGGTGGGGGGTGGCTGGAGAGGGTAGGGGAGTTCCGCCACTCGAGCCCTGCTAGCTTTAGTCCTGCGGCGACCGCTAGGCGGAAGGGAGGGGCCGCTGGGAGTGGGGATGGGGGTGGCGTCATGCTCCAACCCAGCCCTTAGACACTCACTGTCGGGAAGGGACTGTGCTATCGAGGGCGCCTCGGCTCCACCCTCCCCCGGCATCACACAATCATTATTTTCTGAGAACGCGCCGTTGGAGGAAGCCGAGGGGGTGGAGGCATTTTAGTAGTGAGGTGAAGGAACAAAAACGTATGAGAAGGAAGAATGGAGGGCAAATGGGGCAAAGAGAAATAACATTACAAGAAGCCATGCAGGTGGGCGTGGGGTGGCGGCCAGCGGTGAGCACAGACACACACACACACACACACACACACACACGCACACACCAGGGTGAAGGGGGAGTTAAGCCAAATAAAGGGTAAGTGGGGGAAAGGAGGGTAAAGAAACAGTACAAAACATAGAAAATAGGAAAACCATTATTAGATGGTTGTTTTGCCTTTACCTTTCCATTTAAAAAAAAAAAGAAAAATCAAGAACAACCTCTGACTGTTTCTCCTTTTAGTCCGTTCAATGCCACAGCACACCCTTCTCTCATCACAGCACAGCACAGCACCCAACCCACAGGTAGAGTCACACTGCCTGTCCCTGTTTGCAAGCACCCCCCATGATAGAGCCAAACGAACACCACATCACTGCCCCCACCCCTGACCCCCGTACCCAAGTGGGAACACACCCTGAGGACACTCACCTGGCAGGCTGACCAGGAGCCATCCCTCCTCGTCAGCGTCGCTCACGCAAGGGTTGGGTCCCTTGAGTTCGGCAGACACATCTTCTACCTCTCCGAAGAGCATGCTGCTGAGGCGCTGAAACATCGTCAGCCAGTAGGGGGCAACAAAGTAGTGAAGCGGGTCGACGTGGATGTGATCCTGAGAGAAAGCTGCCTTTTGAAATATTTCTTATTTTTCGCTTTTTTTTTTAGGTTAACAGGTTGAAGGTCAAATAAAAACAAAAGCGGTGAAAATGCTGTGTTGGCCTCTTTTGATTCAAGCCCTTGTTGACACAGGAATCCCGATGGACCAAAGGGCTTTCAAGTGTAAGTTTAAGGGTTTACTTGGTACTGATGCAAAGGCCTATGGGAGAAACACATAAAAGAGAGACAAGAAAAACACTGTTAATAAAACACGTGGCTCAAACCGTTAGATTCAGGTTTGCAGTTTGCAGCTTTGCATCTCAGTTTGGACTCTCCCTTAGGACAGAAGACTACTTGAAATGACTAATGTGTTACTTTTTCGATATTTGTTAAGGCATCTAGTTCAAAGAAATGAGAAAAAGCTGAGTAAGTTCCTTTTCCAAAATCCTGACCCAGGCAATATTCCTCAACTCTTGTGCTTCCATATAAGGAGAGTATTGGGGAAATTAAAAAGCCCAGCAGAAAATGGGATGAGACAAAAAATGAAATATACATTAGCTGACAGATGGCCTCTCTCTTTACTTTTATTATTAACGAGGCATATACCCTCAAAGAATTTAATTGCATTAGGAGAGGAATGCACGTTGTATAGACAATGGAAGATGGGGTCATATTCAGGGTCAGAAGGGAGCAAAGTGTCAGTTTAATTTCAGATGGGACATGAGCACGATTGCAAGACACATCCAAGGCAGCTGTGAAATAACCACCAAGTAAAAACGTCTTACAAGGACGCTCTCACAGAGCCCTTAGTGCTGCTCATAACCCTTCTTTCTCTTTATAGCCTTCAGTCTAATGGTATTGTTGCTATCCATTAAGATGTACTGGGCAGACTGGCCATCCCGCTGAACCATTGTCCAGATCCCATCTGCTGAGGCAAGCCTCTGGCCCTGGGTTGGGGGGGATCACATAGAGGCATGCCCCCCACCTCCTTAAAAAAAAAACTTTCTGAGTCATTATTCCTTATTATTTTTACAGTCATCTCTGCATTCTGAGAGATTATTATCAATTTTTTTTTGGGTGTGGGGGTGTATAACAAGGTCTCAAAGATCGTTATTTTATCACCAGGCCGGTATGGCCAGGTGGTATATCCACGGGAACTACACAGTCTCACAAACTCTGAATAATACATCAATCATCCACTCAGGAGACAAAAACCCTGCTGCAACCATCACCACGTGAACACAGACATGAGTAAACTCATGCATAGGCGCCCATCCCCCATATAGTACAAGTGGATTAGTTGTCATGCTAATGTATGTTCTTATTGCACAATATACAGCCATATACTGATCCTATGCCTAGCAATGGAAAACTAACCTTACAAAGCATGTGATGGGAGGTAATAATGTAAGTATGAGCTGACACACTCTTGAAACGTATCTGAGTAGACACAAGGGAAAGAACTGGCTGTGGAGAAGGGGGGGCAGGTGGGAGAGAATGGGGGGCAGGTGGGAGAGAATGGGGGGGAGGGGGGAGAGAATGGGGGCAGGGGGGAGAGAAGGGGGGGCAGGTGGGAGAGAATGGGGGGCAGGTGGGAGAGAATGGGGGGCAGGTGGGAGAGAATGGGGGGCAGGTGGGAGAGAATGGGGGGCAGGTGGGAGAGAATGGGGGGGAGGGGGGAGAGAATGGGGGGCAGGTGGGAGAGAATGGGGGGAGGGGGGAGAGAATGGGGGGCAGGTGGGAGAGAATGGGGGGCAGGTGGGAGAGAATGGGGGGGAGGGGGGAGAGAATGGGGGGCAGGTGGGAGAGAATGGGGGGCAGGGGGGAGAGAATGGGGGGCAGGGGGGAGAGAATGGGGGGAGGGGGGAGAGAATGGGGGGAGGAGAAACAGAGATGCACAGAGGGAGAGGAGAGAATGCCAAAAAAAGGTGAAAATAAGATGCAGGGCCCTGGATGGATGGGGAGCCTCTTTTATGCGCACAGCCTACAGGAAAGCTCCCTGAACATTGCTGCTGCTTTGTTTTCACTCGTGGGATGTGCGTGAGAGAAGAGAGTCCTGCCTCTCCCTCTCCCTCTCCCTCTCCCTCTCCCTCTCGCTCTGTCATGTGGAATCATGGGGTTTCATTAAAATCAGCCATCATGAAAGGATAACCAGAGAGGAGAGCTATACACTTCCTGTTGGCTCTTTGATAATTGAAAAAAGTCTGCAGAGAGAGAGAGAGGGAAGAGGATGGATCTGCTTTTCCTTGCAGCGGCTTGTAAATAGTTGCATTCTCATGGGACTGTTCCAGATGCACAGAACAAAACATTCCATATCTGAATGGAGTTTTTATATGTTAAAGCAAAATAAAAACAATTCATATCTGAATTGAGTTTTTATATGTTTAAGCAAAAGAAAAACATTCCATATCTGAATGGAGTTTTTGTATGTTTATGCAAAATAAAAAAACATTCCATATCTGAATGGAGTCTTTATGTTTAAGCAAAATAAAATGGTGCAGCAATGCAAAGTAGCTCACCATGACAACAGTGGTCAAAACATAGTGACGAGCATAAAAGCTATCTTAACATCTTGTCACTATATTGTTATTCATTCAATGGATGTTACATGTCCACATATTTCTCAAAGTTCACACTGAACAATGAGACTAGCAGAGGTATGCATGTGTATACCGGCACGAGACAGAGGAACTAAACGCATTTCAACCATGGCCTGTTTCAAAGACCACAAGGCTCTCTGCCTAGCAAGTGTAATCAGCCTGCTGTGCAGCACCACTGCTGTTATCTCTATAAGCATGAATATAAAAGCTACTGTCTGTAGACACAAACTGAGCACTTCTCATAAGAGCTGAATAGTACAGTCATTGAATCCCCTCAGTGGCATGCATATATTCACAAAGGTCAAGTGGTTGAGTAAGGGCCAGTATGAAGTGGCATAAATGCAAATATGTCACAGTGGTTCGTGGTAAATACATTTGGATCCTTGACTCATTGGATATCGTTGTGCAAGTGATGGATTTTACCTTTAGAGTCTAAATTCTATTTCATTTTGAACTCTGAATAAGACAAGTAAGTAGTAGATAAGCTTTGAATTTCTGTGGTTGTTCAATACCTGTTTTTTCACTCTCCTCAGTGCCAACAACCCCCCCCCCCACACACACACACACACACACACACACACACACACACACACACACACACACACACACACACACACACAGGTGAAATTATTATTTAATTATTACATTATTAGTCAATGTCTGAGCAGGAGTGATGAGTATTTTATAAATGTTCCCCTATATGACCTATATTTAGGTCATGGCAGAGTAGTGTATCTATTATCGAACTATATCACGAAGCAACCTGTCAATCTTTCAAATTATTTCTAATAATAATTAAACATCACACCGAGCGCATCGGCTAATAGGTCACAGTCAAAGTGGGCGGGACATGTAAAATATGCAGTGGGTTGGGCCTTGTACGCATAACAAGAGCTATGCTTTGAGTATTACTGACGTCACTGATGTTGCTGGTCCAACCTCTCCAACAGAGCGGATGGAAAATAAGCATAGAGGAAAAAAGAAAATGCAGAGGGAATACTGGACGGTTTTCCTCAAATAGCAACATATAAGTGACTTGATAACTGAAATGCTTTTCTCTTAGAAGCAAGCACGCCAAAACACAACATATATTTCCATCTAGACTGTGTTTACATTTTTATGCACTTTGATTACTGGAACGTCCAAACGGACAACTGCAGTCCTTTGGTGCACCATTTCGAAAGACTAGGCTTTGTTTACATTTGGATAACAAGTTAAAAGATATATGCAAAATATTTGGATTTGGCGAAAAGTAAAGTCAATCTTTCTGTGAGCTGAATCGTGTAAAGGACCAAGGGGTCAAAGCAATGACAGTCTAAATCAGCTGTAGCATATCGTAATCAATATTTTCACACAACCAAATTAAATCAACCCTACAACCATAAATACATCAGCCTAGAGCATAAACGTCGACGTATGTTTATTCTCTGTGAATATGTTTAGTGTCAGTGTTCAAAGAGACCAAATTATAGGCTATGGCATCTCAGGACCTGACCGTTGTTACTTAACATTAGTCACATCTTGTCGTCAAATACCTGGCACGAAGGCGTGAAATCAAGCGAGAATAATTCATATTTTCTATGCAACATCAAAACCAGACGCTTTGTACAACGAAGAGATTCGAAACATAAGGATGACCTATTAAAGGAATGTCGACAACAAAACAAAATGCTAGCTTAGCTACTGTCGCTAGCTTCTGTCATTTGAAACACAACAAGCTATACAGGTTTATGCAATGGAGATAACGTATTTTAATCTCCGATCAATTCCATTTTACTCGAATGGAGCTAACATCAACTGAGGAGTCTTTTGAGACAATATGACTCAGAATGTCTGTCACCGAAGCAATGACTAACGGTAACTATTTTCCATCACTCACAAAGAATACAGACACCCCAAATTTGACATCGGTGTTGGTTTTGCTTACCTGCCCTTGCTGTATTATTCAAGTTGTAAACGTGATGACCAAACAGTAAAAACGACAGTAAAATCTTAAAGCATAGCTTTAGGTAGCTTTATATATATGAGGTAGAAATACACTATAATAAAAATAAAAATATATTCTTCTTAGAAGAAGTGCAATGTGTAAAACTGCGTTTACACTGGTGTTAAGTTTACAATATCTGCTTATTTTTTACGAATTTCTGCAGATATTCCCTAATGCTATTGCTGCGCCCAGCTGATCCTCGGATCAGAATATAGAACGTACAAACAGCTGATTGTGAGATCACAATACTCTTAGCAACGCCCATCCTCACGCCCCCTCGAGTCATCGAGCCAATCAGAATATTACACAAGCGTCAAGCTGGACCTTAAGGTAATATGATGGGGGTGGGGAGTCAACCTGCGATGCAGAGTCTTTTCTACTGTACTGTGTCCAGACGGGATATCATGTTACAGAACACTTTTATCTCCCACTGGACTTGCTGTCACATCAAGCACCGCACCACAACATCCTGATCAGGCAAACACTCTGTACTGTTAAGTAAACAAGGTCTGGACAATGATTAGATGTGACATAATCATTATGTGACACAAGAGGCATCAGTATTCAATGACTGTGATGTCATATTTTTGAATCTGTTAATCTCTGTCAAAGTGGAAAATTTGCATTAAACATTATCCTTTGGATTCCTTCACAGTGACCTGTATTCATGCTTTTAATCTATAAGGGTCCTGAAAACTTTAGGCTAACTGACTCTCCTCATTTCATAGCAAACAGATGTTACTGTTAAACTCCCCCCATTCCAACTACTTCTACTATGCTAGCCATCTCCTCTTCAAAGGGTGAAAATATGTGCAGAAAACCTTAAAATATATATATTTTTTATATATAAAAAAAAACAATGCTTCGATTTAACAGAACAAATGTGGATGCCGTAGGACATCACTTAATAGTGCAGTGGAAAAAGAGCTTAAAATGCACTCACTGTCACTTTAAATCCAATTTGTAAACATTGCCAGAGCCCTCCCTCTCTTTATCCCTCTCCCCGACTCTCACTTGACAAGGCGGGGCTTGTGAGGCCGTTGACAAAAATGCGGCCAATGGGAGTTGTTCAAATGTGAATGCAGCATTTGATCACCCAATAGGATTTGGTGCTTTTTCAGAGCAGCAGTGGTCGCCTTCGGTCATAGCAAGTACTGAACTGTGACCCTGACCCGTTCTTTCTTCCTATCTTTACAGAGTTGGGTTGGCTGTGTGCAGTGCACTCACGCACAGTAAGTGAACTGGCTTATGAAGTCCCAACTCTCACCCTGGTTGACCATTTTCTTCGGTTCAGAGCTATAACTTTTAATTTGCGTGTCACTGAAAATAAAGTATTTGACCTTTCATGTAACTGAATCTTTCCCTTAACCGGTTATCTTTAAGCGGTGGTTTTTGTTGACAAAAAGAATCTGATGTATGATGCAGTTCTGAAGGAACCGTGAACAAGTAATGTTGCCAGATACTCTTGTACCATTTTATTCATCTTGATTCTTTATTTAGGGTGTCGTTAGTTTATAGTTGCTATGGTCAGACAAACTATGTGAACACAATGTACTGGGAATGTATTGGGAAACACTGTGTTCATAATGCTTCCAGATTTACTTAATCTACACTTAACACTACTTGCTGAACCTTTGAACTATAATGTAATAGGTCACTATTTCACCTCCTCTTGTCACGTATTCACTCTGACACAAAGGCTCATGGATTGGGTTTGTCATGAAACTGACCACTAGGGTCACACTCCACAACACTAATCATCGTAGCGCTAACACCCAGCACTGCAAAAGGGGGGAAAAAATCATGTGTACACAGACACATACAGACGCACACATACACACTCACACACACACACAGAACCTTGCAAGGGAAAAGAAGGGCTTATGGTCCACTGGCAGGCTAAAGCCTATTACTCAAGGATACAGCACTGGCCAACCAGGCCTGCGATCATGCCACGCCTGAGGCAGACTGCACAGTGGGAGGGGCCACAGCAGCAGCAACACCAGCACAGGAAAACACAAACAAATCAACTTCACAGTATAAACAAACAATTGCCGCCAGCCATTTGTAATGAAGTGATTTAAAAGGATGCTATAAGCACTAAACTGGTCAGGTGTTCGCGTAACATATCTGATTCATATCTGATGCAGGTTTCCTGAAACATTCTGTGAAAGTAAATGATATGCTGAAATGATGTACTGATAACATGTATAACTTTCCATTGTAGCCGTTTGACTTGGATGAGTTTGTTAATTACTTGGTGTAAATGTATTCGTTAGTGTATTGATACATTGTGACGAGAGCCGGTAGCCATGCTCTGCTACACACAGTGCTGTGTGTGTGTGTGTGTGTGTGTGTGTGTGTGTGTGTGTGCCCTGTGCCCAGCTCTGAGTCTGAGCCAATATGCCCTTCAGCAGAGAGCTGGTTTGACCCACGGCACGTCTTTAAACGTGTCCTGCTGATGCAAGTGATTCACGGAGAGAACGCCCTCAGTATCTTCTGTTTGTACTTGCCTGTCTGTGTGCTTGTTTTTATGTGTCTATGCCTGTGTGTGCGACTGTTCCTGTCATTAACTGACAAAAAAACAAGTTTTGCTTTGTTCCACCACTCCCTTCTGTCTCTCCAAACATTGCCTGCGTTGTGTGTGTAAATGCCAAATATGCCAAACGACAAAACTGTGTCTGATGGCCAGGCTGCGGGGCGGAATGTAATACATGACCGTGAGTCACCCGAGGGGTGAGCTGAGGCCTATAGTGTTACCGTGAGCGACACAGTACGACAGGTCTACAGTTTACTTGTCCTCGCTCTTCCAGAGTGTCACATTTAGGGGCACTGACCTGGTCACTGAGAACCACAAGCTATTGATTTCTTCTGACACGGCAGTATACAGGTCATGGACGACTGCACGAGATGCAAAATGCACAAACAACATGGATATTATTTCAACTCTAAGTGTTCAACTCTAGGGTAGTATTCCTTGATGACAGCTAGGGAGAGGGAGACAAAGCAACGACAACAACAAAACAATAACACTGAAAAGAATGCATCCCATCGGGTGTACTAATCAGTTTTCCCCTTAGGCCTTTTTTCCTTCCTTCCTTTCTTTTCTGTCTGAATCCTCTGCTTTCGTAGATTCTCATGTCTCAGCTGGCTAGAGAGAGAGAGAGAAGAGACAGAGAGAGAAAAGAGAAATTCCTACAGTTCTTTGGACACACACCTGAGGGGAGTTTGTGCAACTAGGGGAAAGGTCACACTGCTCTGCTCTGAGAGACATATCCCACGGCAACCATCAGCTGATAGGTGTGGCAGTCTCTTCCTGTGTGTCTTTGCCATGTCACCTTCAGCTGAGAATGCGCCTCTTAGTGCATTGTGGGAAATTGAGTTGCCTGTGTCTGGCAGGTACAGAGTCAGGACTTCTATTGCACTGTAGTAAATGTACATATACACCAAGTACAAAGACCTAGCTGGGTCTTGGGTTGTTGGTGTTAGCTGTGGCTTGATCTACCAGGTGTGTTTACCTCTTAAGAATGTGTGAACTGAAGGTTTTGTTGGAAACTGTGATGCAACATTACAACTTCACAGTCTGTTACACCTCCTATACTCCTGTTAGAAAATGTTTCTGGTTTCAGATAAGAGAGACAACAGTGTTGTGAGAGCAAGCAGCACAATCAACCCATATTCCTGATGCTGTCATCACCTTGCCTGTCCTTCGTTTGGCCTTACCTCAGAGGATCATGTGACAGCCCAGAGACTGGAGGCTTTTGCACTAAAAACAGAAAGCAGGATTTCCTGGGTGGACAGGTATGGTGTCAGAGATAAGGATCTCAAACGGAGATCTCTGTGGTAGTGTATGAAGGGGCTTTGAAACCTGATGACATAACAAGCTCTAGGCGTGAAAGAGAGAGAGAAAGAGAGAGAGAAAGAGAGAGAGAAAGAGAGAGAGAGAGAGAGAGAGAGAGAGAGAGGCGGGGGAGGGGCAGAGAGGCAGGCAGAGATGCAGAAACTCCAGGTTCAGGTTGGGAAATCCAGGCCATCTATTCGCTCAAACCCATCACTGGACCTGCTGTTTCCAACCCTGCTGGCTTATCGCTCTGGTGTGTGCGGATTCAGATGGCAGCAAGCTCACATGGCAGAGTTAAAGCACTGGGGAAGAGCGTTCCTTTACTGAACCTGGGTTCCTCATATCAGGAGCCAAAGGCCTTTCCTTCCCTGTACAGCTTATCATCTTACAAACATGTCTTACTAGGCATACACACACAAGTAAACACTAACAGAAACATGTGCACATCCATTCAAAATCATCCACTAATATGCAGACAAACGCGCACTCATACAGCAAGCACAAGCGTTGACTTAGACACACAAAACTGCAAGTAATTACCTTTGGAAGAGGTCCAGATTGTGCCAGATATCGGTAATGTTCACAGTTTCCCTTATTGCATAGTTTCCTGTCTGGCTATGAGACCCTTTGGAGACTCTGTTTTTTTATTTATTGGTCTCAATTTTTCAGCCTATGAGAACTTCTTTCTCACTTTCACGTAGGCCTTCCTGTTTTGTTTTTCACTCTGACAGTGCCCCTCCTCCGCTTCGTCCTCAACCCCCTACTCATACCCTCTTTCCCTCTCTCTCTCTCTCTCTCTCTCTCTCTCTCTCTCTCACTCACTCTCTCTCTCTCCCTCTCTCTTTAGTCAGGGTGCAGGGTCACGATAAAACGGTACTCATAGCAGATTAGTCTGTGAACTTGGCGCATTCCTCTTCTACTATCACATGGCTCCAGCCTAGGCCTCTGTCTATCTAAAGAGAACACATTTCAACACTGGGGCACCATGACCTGTAGTTGGGCACGACTCCTCACTCTTTAAACTGTACATTCAGTCATTCCAGACTTTGGCCTATGGACCTGTGCAGAGAGTGACCTGTTTCTCTCACACCCGGTGAACTGCCCCTGTTATAACCCCTTGTCCCAGATGTTGTGTCCAAAAATAACACTTGTTTGACTTTCTCTGTTGACTCAGGAGGACGTGCACAGAAAAGACGGTCGGGACACCCAAAGCTCATGGGCTGTTTCCAGACTTCATTTTAGCTAGCAAGAGCTTCCGTACAGATGTCCACAGTAAAGGCAGTCAGGTCTGCAGCTAATCTAAACTGCACTTGACTTTATACATAAACTATATATACTATATTATCAACTATCAGAATCAGAATCAGAATCAGAAAGGTTTTTACTGCCAAGTAGGTTTTCACCTACCAGGAATTTTTTTGTTGGACGTTGGTGCAAACAAAAAACATACACAATAAACAATACACATATTAAGTTATTATACACATATTAATCATAGGAAAAACTAAATATAAAATATATGTACAGAATATGTGCTTTTCCATTAGACCTTGGTGTCTGGGGAGAAAGTAGGATATCTGTGCCCACTTACAGTATCTAAGCAATAACTAAAATCGACAAACATCCCATCCTGCAACATCCTTGGCCTTCATCTTTAATTGCCAGCACCATATCCTAAGTTTGCGCATGTTTATGTAAATGTATAAATGTTCCTATTTATATCTGTTGGCACACAGCACAGTGCCCTTCACAGAATCCAGGACACTATTTGGAAAACTGTGGCAGAGCTTTGACAGCAGTGAGTTAACTGGACCCATTGTTCAGACATCATACCATGGACACTTCAATAATAATAATAAGCCCGCGGCTTGACTTTGTCTCCATCCCTTTTAAGGCTTGCTATTTCCTGTGCGTCTCAGTCACAGCGCCCAAGCCTATCGGCCCAGTCCTACTCCCACCTGCGTCCCAGCAGACACAGGCCCGAGAACAGCCGAGATCAGGATCAAGGGGCCTGCAGGGACACAAGGACTCAGCTAAATGGAAAAGAGAAAGTCAACAGAGGCCAGGCAGCAAAGCTTTGGAGAGAGAAAGAGAGAGGATGTAATATTAATAGGATGTGGGGATCAAAGCGAAGGATAAAGGAAGTGGACACTGACAACAAAAGGACCAGAAGCACTGAGGAAGAAGAAGACATGCTAGGACGTTCCTAGCGCTCAGTTCAGAGAGCTACCCTGCCAATGCACTGGAGACCGAGTCTAACTTTGGTCCCCTTCCATGTCCACTCAGGCTGACCTCTATGCGTGTGTCCCTACAAGGCTAATATAAACAGCTACATCGAGGGTGTCCTTGGCGTGGCCTGGCCAACGTTTCAGGGACCCAGGGACAGACTGTGCTCACTGGGGGATATGTTCCAGCAACGCAGGCCCGGGCCACACACTTCCACAAAGGGAACGTTATGAAACTTAACTAGTGGGCTATTTTAATCCTCCTGGTGGATTAGGATATCTTAGCTGATGAGAAAGAGCTGTTCTCTCACTGGCTCACACTCTCTCTCTTTCCCCTCTCGCTCTCTGTCTCTCACTCTCTCTCTCTCTCTCCCCTCTCGCTCTCTGTCTCTCACTCTCTCTCCCCCTCTTTCTCTCTCTCTCTCTCCCCTCTCGCTCTCTGTCTCTCACTCTCTCTCTCTCTCTCCCCTCTCGCTCTCTGTCTCTCACTGGCTCACACTCTCTCTCTTTCCCCTCTCGCTCTCTGTCTCTCACTCTCTCTCTCTCTCTCTTTCCCCTCTCGCTCTCTGTCTCTCACTCTCTCTCCCCCTCTTTCTCTCTCTCTCTCTCTCTCTCTCTCTCTCCCTCTCTCTTTCCCCTCTCGCTCTCTGTCTCTCACTCTCTCTCTCTCTCTCTCCCCTCTCGCTCTCTGTCTCTCACTCTCTCTCCCCCTCTTTCTCTCTCTCTCTCTCTCGCTCTCTCTCTCTCTCTTACTGTCTGTTCCTATTCTGACTCTAACCTTTCCCCCTTGCACTCTCCAAAGGGATCACCAGATGCACGAACAGAAGATGAGATTTCAGCAATGGCCCCTTAGCAGCACAACAAAACACAGCCTCCGGACTAAAAATAACATCCCCACTGCGGCATGTTCACAAACCACAGGAACAGCAGATTAATCTGAGACACCCAGGGACACCAGTCTAACACAACTTTTTCTTAATTTCATAACTAGACATAGCTGTTTCCTAGCAGCCTGACAGGAAATCTCCTTTGAGACTCACATGTTTTGGATGAAAGCTTTTTTGAAAGAGCAAATGTACTTAAATAAATAATTCACTTTTCCATCTAATTTCCAAGAATAATGTCGTGACAACTGTCTACCTGACGCTTGAGCATACCATTTTGTACCCACACACGCAATTTTGCACACAAACTCACACACACAGAGACACACACACACACACACACACACACACACACACACACACACACACACACACACACACATACACGTAAACTTGTAGACCCACAAATTCTTTCTCTTTCTTTCTCACTCTCAGGGGGAATGTGACGAGTTCAAGGATTGACAGAGCAATGGTTCAAAGGTCAACAGCTCCGTGCCATATCGGAGGAGCCCAAACCTAAGATTGCATAACCTCTCTGTGTCAAGGCCTGAAATATCCTGGCTTGTCTGGCCTCTCTAGTTACTGATGGTTCAGCCAAGGGCTCCAATGTAACTGGCACAAGTGCACACTATCTATGTCTCTGTATCTCTCCCAGCTGTGATGCTGCCCAGGTGCTCATAAACACAAGGGTCTCAGCTGGGTGGCCAGACATGTATTTATACCACTAGACAAGGGTCCTATTACTACTGTATTTGTCTTCTGTATCACAGGGATCCACTGATGTTTTCAGTACTAATGCTCACCTAAAGTACTAATGCTCACCTCGTCTAAAAAGATCACTTTAAGACCACATAAAACCACTATTTCACAAGAACCTGTTCTTAGGCGGTGCAAGTGGATAACACCCATGAGCTCAGCTGGTGCTGGGTGTATCAGGTCCCACAGGACAGTGTAACCTCTCCCCTAACTCCTCACATGAAACATCAGAACTCAGGCTCAGCTGACCTCCAGTCAGACAAGAAACAGTGAGTACCTCACTTTTCTTTTTCCCCCCTCTCTCCTCGCCTCTTAACTTGCCTGTGGCATGGTTTCTGGCCCACTTGAGGAGGATCTCCTTTTACCCTTTCGCTGCACCTCTGCCAGACCCTGACCCACAGTCTGTCAGTCCCCTCCTCGTGTTCTGAGCAGAGTTATGGCTTTTTCGTGCCTTTAGTGCTTGTGTGCTTAAGTGGGTCATTTTGCATTCCAGACACCACAGCACGGTCCTGCACTGTCACCGGATGATGCAACGTTTCATCATACTGCAACAAGCCAGATTAAAACATGCAGAGGATACAAACTGTGACACATTGTTGCATGTATTGTCCTAAGTGTAAGTCTGTAAGTGTTTTTCGGGCTCTACGCCTCGATTCCAGGGACACAACATGTTTCGTTGCTCAAATTTGAATGACAAATGTCCCAACAGGTTCAGGTTGGAATAAGACATGCCTGAGGCAAGATCCCAAAAGCCCACACAGCAGCACTTCGCCCTGTAAGCAGCAGAGTGCCCTACAGGCAGAAAGGAAAATAACCTGCCCGGGTGAGGAGATGGATCAACAATGGTGTCATTCGATCACCATGGCGATGGCAGGCCAACTCCTGGAACTTGGCTGTGGGATGGGCTGTTCCATCTCTTACCGGGTGTCCACAGAACACCAATGACCCTTTTTTGTGTCCTCCTGCTCACATTCCAAGCATGCAACAAGCCAGGGCATGTCTCTCCTGTTTTAATTGTAATGATGACTACAGACATACCGGTGAATGAGATGCCAGGCACACCCCTGGGTGGCAACTCAGTGTAGAGGTGAAGTGGTGAAGTGGAGCATGTCACTGTCTACATTTCCGTCAAAACACTGTCAAAGATAAGAGCGTAGATGATTTTCAAAGACCTTCTACGTAGAGTATAAATACTAAATATATTTTTCAACTTTCAACTTTTTCGCTATTATCAGTCAGAAGAACTGGCAAAAACATCCAGGTAATCTTTTAAGAAGTGTTTGTTTATTTATTTGTTGCAATCTATCTGCGCTTTTAAAAATAAAATACATTCATGGCGGTCGGTGATGAAATCTATATTTTTGACCAACAACAACTTTCTTCAAAGCGGACTGTTTTAATATACCATCACCTCAGCATAACCCTTCAATACTTACAGTCATCAGCCTTGTCAGATATGGAACTGTACTGACATCTAGTGGCAACTGACAACTAATGTGCTATGTATAAGAGAAACCAGTAGATGGCGTTATACAACAGCTTTGAACATTCCTGTGTACAACAACACACCCATGAATAGTGGGGGGACGATGGGACGTTGTGATGACTACAATGTTGCTTGCGGCAAAAAAAAAAAAGAAAGTTTTGTATTTATCCAGCATTTTGGATACTGTTATGCACATGTTGGTGTAAGAAATAATACAGCCTACGATGCCCAAGTGATCCTATATATCTTATGATTTATTTTTTATTTTTGGCCATGTGATATAATTATGATCACTTTTCACATTGGGATGTTACATTTACATTTAATCATTTAGGAGATGCTTTTGTCCAAAGCGATATACAAGAGAGAGAGCAGTCAAGGTACGAGCAATAGAGACCTAGTGTAACTAAAAATATTATTTTACATAATAAATAGAAAAAAAGTGCAGGAATGTAACTGCTGTAAGTGCAAGTTAAGTGCTACTAGATGTGCAAGTTAGGAGGGGAGGTGCTCTCTGTAAAGTTGGGTCTTTAAGAGCTTCTTGTAGTTTGTAGTTTACTTATGTAAAGAGTCACCAGTAATTGTATGATGAACTGTTGTGAGAGAATAGGGAACATGAGAGTAGGCATCCGTAAAACATTTATTTCATTTATTTCAACAATCCAGGTTTACTAGCTGACAACTCATGCGTTTCACATGTCACTGTCATACAGGCGGAGGACTCGTGTACAGTGCCATTGGCTCAGACCCTCCATAAACAAACACACAAGATCAATGCCCCGACTGACAAGTGTTTAATGTTATGCACAGCCCACGGAGAACAAGATCAGACATCAAAGAGGAGGCAGCAGGTGTTGCATCTCATCCGGCCTGGCTTAAGATGGCTGACATAGCAAAGACGACCCCCTCAAGTCACTGCACGCCACACTGGCACCCCTCCGGCAGACTGCTCTTTAAACTTAATATCTACAGTGACACTTAGATAAACAGAACGTGAACCGCCGTAGAATGTCACATGTGTGAGGCAAAGCTAAAGGAGGTAAGTGCCATGTTAAAAGCCCAGGCAGGATGTTAGTGACACAAGAGTTACAAGCAGAGAGGGATTACATGAATACACTGGAGTAAATAGCTATTTTACAACATCGTACAAATCTAAAATGAGTCATATCCTTTCAACATGGCTGATGTTGCAAGTGGGGTTGGAGAACAAGATTTATAATGTTTTAAAACACATTGATAAATAAAGATACATTAGCCATATATTACACAATTCTGGTATGAACTGACCAAAATGTTGATACAATAGCCAGATAAATATATTGTAAATTACATGTAAGGCAATTGTAACAGATATTAACCTCATATAAAACCCTTTGTTTGTTTGTCAGCCCCTGTTCACACCCAAATGTGCGATGCAGGTGCGGTTCCCCTGTGAATAAAGTACTGGATAAAGGACCTCTCAATGGAGTGTGCTTAAGGTCAGCTCGTGCTGTGAGCTGACGTCCACCTGGTACGAGGAGTAAGCCTGGGCCAACTCTGCCCCGAGTGTGTCCCCCGTCACTGTCATGCGTCCTCCCACATGGCAGCGATCAACGGTGGGGTGGCAATTCCACCACCTCCTCCATGTCCACCTCCTCCTTCCTCTCCCTCTCCTGTTCCCTCTCATCCTTCTGTCCACGGGCCTGCTGCCCAGCAGGAGCTCCCGCACGCGCTGGCGGAAGTGGCGGTCATGGGCGCTGTAGATGAGCACGTTCCAGCCGCTGCTGCAGGTTAGGGTCCAGAAGGCGAAGAGGGAGAAGTGGCACCAGCGCCGGCCCAGCACGCTCCCCGTCACCAGCACAGCCACCGGCGTGAAGGAGCCGCAGAAGAACGCCGTGAGGACGATGATGGTCTTGGCGGCGCGGATGTCCGAGAAGGACGGCCCGCCCGACACGAGGAGCTCTGCCGCCTCCTGCTTCCGGAGCCGACAGAAGCGCCTCACGGCGGAGAAGGTGACGGCGTTCACCACGCAGGTGCTGCCCAGCATGGTGAAGTCAAAGATGGGGAACACGAGCATGACGCTGGCCAATGGGCTGTCATAACTGTCATTGTGAGGGGAGAGGTGCTGCTCAACTGGACAGGGGGCGTAGGTGCACATCTTGCTGCAGGAGTCAAACTCCAAGGTTATGTCCTCAGACAGGAGCAGAGGGGACACGGCTATGGAGAAGCACAGTAGCCAGGTGAGATAAATGAGGCCTAAAGTCCTCTCTTTGGTCACAATGATGTTCTTCTGCAGGGGTCTGAGGACAGTGATGCCTCGCTCCAGGGACAGGAGGAAGATGGTGGTGATGGACACCAAGGTGCAGCCTGCAAATACGGGCCCCATGAGGAAGCAAGGCTGAAAGCCTTCAGACACGCTGGCCTTATCAGAAATTTTAGCGCCTAAGCTTGAACTTTGACCCCATGATGCCACCAGACCTTCAATCTCATTGTACACGGAGTATGGTACCACAAAAACACCCACTGCCAGGTCCGCTGAGGTCAGGGACACTTTGAGGAATCCCTGCGGACTACGGAAACGTCTGGAGCCCAGGAAAACGGTCAGACTCAGCACATTCCCCAGAGTAATGATCACAGCCAGGAATGACATTAGGGAGATGCTCAGCACCTGATAATGGCTGGTGACAGCTGTATGATTACTCTGCATGGTTGCGCTTCCATTCAAATAAACTCCACATTAAACGTCTGGAAATATGCACATAAAATTACATGATCTGCTATCACAAATGACTGTTTTTTTCAATCGTCCATTGTATGTCCATAACCTGTTAGAAAAAAAAAATAGGGTTTGAGAAACTGACTGAAATAGCCAACAGCCTTGTAGTGCTTCGTACTATTGTTTTATGTCTATATAAAATGTCAAATATTCTACCTTTTACAAGTGAAAAAACTCTCCTCTTCACATACTATTAAATGTTCTCGAGTTGAAGATGGATATTTATAACATTACAACTGAACCGATTTATAACATTAACAAAACCTACAAACATTATTTACCATGATTTCGTCTGCTCTTTAAGGATACATTAACAACTAAAGGGAAAGCATCTAAGTCATATCGCCAACAGGCTACAGGTTTCAGCCAAGTTAACAAGTAAAACTGTAATGCAACGTTAAGACTGAGGGGAAACACTTACCTTCGGGAGCGAAATATCAGTTCTTCCTCAGTGGCTTCAAAAATATGAATCACTACTGGCAGGTGCATACGCCTGACTTCACCAAGAGACGAGCTCAGGAAACACTCCCTTCCCTGCAGCTGTGCAGGATCAATTTATACAGCTTCTAGGTTCAGTTTAGTTTCAACCTAATTTTAACCAATTTTAACATGTCTGGTATAGTTCATGTGCACTTTCCGTTTGTATGCTACTTGCCTGGGCGACATGTTTCCCGCAAAATTCTGACGTAATTTTGTCGCCTGCCGAGTAAACAGAAAGGAGAATTTATGTAAACAAATGCGCAACGTGATTAAAATGCAGGCTTCCGCTGTCCTAATAAAATAGTTGATCAAATAAGATCATATTTGAATATCCTTTCAAACTTCAATGAAACTGGATTCTAATTACATCAAATTTCCTATCTTGTGGTCATGGGAGAAAATCCGGGCTATGATGCCAGCCTCGTCAGCGGACCATGCTGATGGCTCCTGGCTTTCAACATTTGGTGAGGCAGTTCAAGAGCCAAGGTAGTCAAAAATGGGAGAGATGTTTTGATGTGTTCATTTTGAAAGGGAAGATATGAGCGACAGGACTGAGATCAAACACAGTTTCTAAAAGTTCAACTGCCTGTTGTCATGGTAGCATGATGGCTGTGATGTATGTTCCCTTTTTTCTTTTACCAATAGCTTCTCATGTTTTTTCATTTAAAATTCAAAACATGGCCTTCGAGTAGTTTGGTCTAATCATGTTAATGCTGAGTATAGATTATGCATGCAGTGTTTGTGTCCTGGACTACCGAGTGTGTTTGGGGGAGGGATTGAAGAGGATAAAAACGTGTCTATTTGAAGCTGTGTGTGAATGAAAACACCTTTAAGGGCTATGCATGTGACTGCCACTGTCATCTCTTGCTGTTGTAACTATAAAAGTATAGGTGTCAGTAAAGAAGCACATCTTTTACATGTAAAATTATTCTTCCGGCAGTAAAGGTTATTCCTCTTAAAGGGCTATGCTTCATAAAGGTTAGCTACTGCCATTATGGATGACGTTTAATGTGTACATTTACCTGTGTGTCTTCATTTTGGACTTAAAAGAAATACCATTCCCTTTCAAAGAAAACTACTTCATTGGTTCAGAGCAAGGTCTAAACAAAATGCTTGTTTGCAGACCTATGCCAATAAGGGAACTGCTAACTACTTCATCTTAAGTGCCAACCAAATGAGAGTAAACCCAAATGATGTAAACAGGCTGGCTTGTTGTTTTCCTCTCTCTCTCCCGGGGGGTGCTGGGGGAGGGGGTACAGGGGTAAAGCCCCCACGCTCTTTAAGTGAGGGATCATTAAGTGAATTCCTGGCTTCTCACCGAGCGGAGATATTCCCCCATATGGTAAAGCTTAAATTCCAGAGGGATTCTCCCCGTGCAGAGCCTACCTTATCTCACCCCTGCTGTTTTAGCCTGGCCAGATAAAGGCCCTCTCCATGTCCTAACCTCCATCAGCTAGACCAGCAGCTCTGCTGGGCAGAGGGACACTAAAAGAATCTGCACTTTCATCATTATGGGGCCAATAACATGATGACTTTGCCTCTTTTACGCTCCGGGTGAACACATTCTAGCAGCATGTGTGTGCGTGCATGTGTCTTTCCCTTAAAGGCCGGATACTTACAACTAAAGACCAGGGTCATTTTGAGCGACAGACTGCAGAAGGTCTTTCTGCGAGGGAGGGTAGGCTTTGAAATGCATGCTATTTAGAACACTGCAGAACTGCTGGGATGTGCACCCTTTCGATTGATTTGAATAATACATTACAAAAAAAAAAAAACATCAAGTGTTGGTGACATTTTCATCATTTTCATCTTTGATCAATACCTAATTCAATATCCTGTGTAAGATATCATGACTTAATTCATCACCTTCACAGACACCTTCACAGACAGACATAGGGTTTTATTTTAGCGAGGCTAAACAGCAGAATTGATCTGGCAATTTCTCCAGATCCAACTATCCCAAATGCCATTACTGAAAACTGTTATCAAACTCCACTACACACTCTACAGAGGAAATACGAACAGTAAAAAATATGTTTTTATTTAAGGACTAGTTAGGTCACTGACCTCATGTCAAGTGTTCATGTTGTCGCATACTGATGATGCATCTTGCTGATGGTTAATTGGCCAGTTTGCTCCAAACTCAGAGATGTGAGGGGGTGGTGGCGGGGAAGTGTGGGGGCAGACAGATAAAGAAATGGGAGAAAGTTGCAGCCAGCTGACATCATTCATTACCCTTCACACTCAAACACTATTTGGATCTAGGCTGCCCCCCTCTGGTGAATATCTTACAAGTTCGGCTTTACATTTAACAAGAACTAAGCACCATCTAAAACCACAACACTCCAGTTTATAAACTTGGTATGAACATTCATCTCTTTTCCCTTTGATTAACCAAAGGAGTAGGATATAATGCCAACTTTAAAGTTAAAGACAGGCTGATAATAATTTGAGTTTTAACCCGGTGACTGTGGAGATAGGGAGACGGTCTGACTCGGACTGCCTAAATAGACTTTTTCATGGCCTTTGTGGGAGACGTGCTTCTTCCCTTGGGCAACACAAGGAGAACATCTGTTCCCAACAGAGAACATTTTTACGGTTTGCATCCTTGCTCTGTCGGTGTCATGAGGTCACTCCTAAGCTTGGTCAGAAAACACAACCCATGGCTCCCCTCTAATGTGGAATGACAGGCATAAAAACGCAAACAAATAACACAGGTGCCTAATAGGTTTGTCCTTTCATTAATGTCTGTGTTATCCATTGATTAATTAGGATCTTCATTCCCTTCACTACTGGGCAGTATTTCACATACTAAGTGGTATTTATTTAACCAGTTTTTGTTTTGAGGTCTGGAAAATGGATTTAATTGGTTCTTCTATGTATACACTCTAGGTCACAGGACAAACTGAAGCGAAAAAAATACAAATATATAAGCAAATAATTCATGCAAATGTATTAACAAAAAACTTAAATGGTCTGGATATAAGATGGGTTGAATACTGTCTGAGGAAATACTAAGGCACTCATTTAGAGTGAGTTATTAAAGTTATTATTTTCGTCAATTTATAAAAAAGAAATAACACAAATGATGTAGACGTGTATGCTCAATCGGCCACAAAACGGTCACAATAATTGCGCCAGGGTCAAAATGTTAGAAAACAAGTGCGAATGGTTAAAGCTTTTCATCAGTTTAATTGTGATAGCCTGTTATTCATCCAAACCATTCCACCTGAGATTCTTTCTACAGGTGGTAGTCTTTAAGAGCCTATTGTTATGTGGGATTTGAACATCGACGCATATTGCTCTGCAGTGCAGTGCCAGGAAGAAAGGCTGCAAAGTTGTGCAAAATAGGTAGGGGTATGTAGGCCTACCGTATATATATATAGTAAGTATATAGAAGTAAATCAAATAAATAGTGAAAAAGACGCATAGTTCATACGTAGGCCTACAGATATAGCAATACCGAATAGTATAAATAGCTTGATAGCGGGTGTAGTATAGTTCAGGCTATAACTTGTGTGATTCACATTCAAAGGAAACGTGTAGTTTGCCACTCATACCCGTTGGCATTGTTCTGGTCTTTTCTCGTGGTAGGCCACGTCTGTGTTGTGTGTAATTACTTTTACAGCAGCTCCTCTCCCGTGACCCCAGTCTTCGCGGCGTCAGCGTCGGCGCATGAACGATGTGTGAACTCTCCAACATGCCGCGACATTCCAACGAGCCCGAACAATAGCACACTCAGACAGGTGTACTCCGCTCAGCACTCGGCCCACCGCGGAAGGCATTTAGTTCCTTCGCGCTTTTCGAGTGCTAAATAGGGCCACTTAAAACCGTGACATTCTCATTTGATTGGCACATTGACTGGCACTATAAGAAGAAGAAAATGCCCTTATAACTAGACATGATATTGCGAGTGACATAACAAATGTGAGTCCTGTTGGGGCTTATTTTAAATTGTCACTACCAGAAATCTACTGATTTGAAATAATCTGAGTCAATTTAGAGGCTCATCCTTAACAACGCGATATTGTTCATGGGAGCCCGTTTAATTTTTACCCCCTTCCCGCTGCGCGCACATGCGGTGAAACAGCGCTTCTTTTCATGCAAGGCTCGGGGTCTGCAGAAGTCCCGCAGCGTTTCAAGGAGGAAAAATGAATTGAGAGCATGGTTCTTTGTGTGTGGGTGAGGGAGAAAAATAGAGGTCTTGTCTGTGAGGCACTTGTAAAAGTCTCCCTCTTTCTGTGAGAACTAAATGAGCTGCTTTGTACCAATAACCGAATCCAATCGTGTTACCATATAAAACGCTTGACGGTTTTACGGTACGGACATAAACAGATAATCCCCACGGAGCATATCAATTTGTGACCATTTATCCCATTCATACACACAGGGCAATGGACCCATGCCGTATTTATAGAGTAGCAGATCCTGGAATAGCCCGCATGACAAACTATGATATACCCTGCTATGTCAGACGGCATATTAATTGTCATATAGGCTACACTGTTAATCGAGTTTATAGTTTTCCACATAATTCCGACAGAGGACGCTGCAATATAGTTTCACATTCAGTTTCTTAGTCGTTTTAGCACAAATGACAGCTTAATTGAATAAGAGCATTCAACTAAATGTAAACGAAAATGTTTCCATGCAGCCTTCGTCTGTTTTATGTTGAATGCTACCTAACCGTAGCCCTACCCTATATCTTTCTTAGCGTAATCTTGCTCTGGAAATGTGCAACGTGTAATAGCAAGGCAATTAAGGGCTAAAGATCTCAATCAATAGAGCTAGTTACAGTTTCTTCAAATGGTTCCAGGCGATGTGCAGCGATTTTCCCCAGGGCACCTGCAGGCAGGACCCATGTGGTCCTCATGTCTCCTGTTAGGTGGGCGTCTTATGGGGCGGGGAAATGACTTTACACCCCTGCCCCCCTCTCACCCCCTTCTGGTATATGTAGGGGACGTATGGGTTCTGAATAGTTGTATCTGCTATTTCACAGGTGAAGTTCCAAGCGACCTGGATTGTGTAGTGTTCCTGAAGTTCGTACAGGAATTGCCTTTTGGTTTATTGTGAGATTTGGAATCTTCTTCGGCGGAGAACTGTTTTAACTCTCGTCAGTATTTTCGGAGAGAAGGAGCAGAGATTTGAGAGACGCTAAACAGAGGAAAAGTTATTCCGTGGTATTAACTGAAAGAAATACTTTCAAAATGCCTCGTTCATTCCTTGTCAAGAAATACTTCACTAACAAGAAACCAAACTACAGTGAACTGGAAAGTCAAAATGGTGAGTAGGCTACTACAACTGCCTCAAGTTTTAAACGAGCTGTCATGGTTAAATGTGTAAATGTCATTGAGTTTATTGAAAATTCGAATTAAACCGACCCAGAAGTTGATAGATATCTGCACTATTTTAACAGTTTTTTAACTTCTGTTCAAAGTATTTTTTTTACTCACGCATTCGTGTAATACGCAAGCGCAGGAGTCTAATCAGAGTCTGTTGTTGGGACTAAACATGTCATTACATCTCAGGGAAGCCATAATGTAGTCTGAAACGCACACAGTTTTTTTCAACGGAATGGTTGAAGCTCATACTACCAATGATTCTACAGCATGAAGTCTCTCTTTAACTTGAAAAATAACATTTTATAAACTGGCAGCAAAATGTCAGCAGCTCATTCTGCTGGCATTGAATAGTTACTGTGCCTATGCGTGAAATGTGCTAATATTGCATGGTACGAGAATTAATATTACCCTAAATAGTACATTAATTAAAACTTTTTTTCTTTTTCAGGTCCACTGTTTGCTGTAGTTCCTGAAAGGTTTCCACTAGCCGAGCTCCCCACAGAGAATGGCTCAGTGGACCCGGGCTACCCAGTTGGCCTGGTGTGGGACATGGCTGCACTGCCCCTGTCCTTCACCCCAGTGTCCCCCACCACCCCCTCCCCAATAGCCCCCCTGGACCTCAGCTCCCCATCCAGCAGTAGCAGTAGCAGCAGCAGCGGGGACGAGGATGAGGGACGCACGTCGGACCCCCCGAGCCCGGACCCCATGGAGCGTTTCCAGTGCGCTCACTGCGGCAAGAGCTGCAGCAGCCCAGCTGCACTATCCCGGCACCAGCTGACCCACTGTGGCCGTACCGAAATGGTCATCGCCTCGTCCGCCATCACGACAGTGACGACGCCCTCATCTGCCCGCTCCAGCTTCCACTGCAAACACTGTCCCAAAGAGTACACCAGCCTGGGCGCACTCAAGATGCACATCCGCTCACACACACTGCCCTGTGTGTGCACCACCTGTGGCAAGGCCTTCTCCAGGCCGTGGCTGCTGAGGGGCCACATCCGCACACACACAGGTAAGGACCAGCTCCTACATCATCTGATGTTAACAGCTAACAGTTGCATCACATTGCAGATAGTAGCATTACAGTTATTTGATGTCTACCTGGAACTGACCCCACCATAATAACTAAACATTATTATCCTAATCCTTCTCCATAGGTGAGCGTCCATTCTCCTGCCAGCACTGTAACCGGGCTTTTGCGGACCGTTCCAACCTGCGGGCCCACCTGCAGACCCATTCCGAGGTGAAGAAGTACCAGTGCGGCACCTGCTCTCGCACCTTCAGCCGCATGTCCCTGCTGCACAAACACAGCGCCTCCGGCTGTTGCCCTTCCACCTAGAGGAGAAGAGAGAGAAAGACACAGAGAGAAAAGAAAGACGGAAAGACTACTGTTAATCTGTTACTCCCACACCACTGCTGGCATGCTGTTGTTCAGCCCATTTGACCTAGACAGACAGAGTGAGAGAGGAGGCATCGGGTTGTACTGAATAGTGGCATAAGCAGTGGGTGTCAAGTGCCTTAACGAAACAGTGTGCACTAGTCCACAAGTTTATGCTGGAAACTCACCAGTGATACCAGTACATGTACATAATCATACGTGCACCCAGGGGGCGTTTGGGGAAGATTTTTTGGAATGGGGGGGGGCATGAGAGGGTAGCTTGTACAAAAGGGGGGCAGCTGGGCATGCAGTTTATTCCCAGGATGTCCCTCGGTGCCGGCTGGTCCGGGATTGTGACGATGCAGCTGCTGAGAGAGAGAGAGAGAGTGTCTCTGTGTGTGTGTTAGTGGCGCATGTATGCAGAGTGGGGGTCATCTCTCACCACGCTCCACACACTTCCAGGGACGTATTGAGACAGCTGTCCAACCCCGCTGTGGTGCAGTGGAGGCGGGGTGCTGACAGATGCGTTAGCCCTGACCTCGTCCACAACCCCAGTCCGTCGAGCCTCCTGTCCGACATCACCTGCTGCTCCGCCCAGTGGTGGCGGCAGGGCACTAGGAGGATCTGGCGGCCCGAACATCAAATGTGCCCGACACGCCCATGGTACTTTTCGTGAAGAAAGGACACAAAGAGGCCATAACAGATGACTTTCATTTTGGTTTTCCACACAGTTGGTTGAAAGGCTTCTTTTAATATTCCAACAATGTTTCTTTACTTTTTTTGTGCTGTTTTTGTGGCTGTAAGCACAACTTCTGGTGTTGAGGTGTGAGTGTCCACTTTATTCTGGAACATCTCTGCAGTATGTTGTACTGTTGGTTCTCAAACCAAAAAGGGGTGCCATGGCCCTAGTACTGTGTGTGTGTGTGCAAAACTTCCATGCTTGTCTTAAAATGCTGTTGGTGTCTGTTTTGGAGAATGTCGGACAGAGAGAGAGAGATACTGTTTATTGGACAAATAATAGCTTCTGCCTTCTCCTCTGTCCCAATGTAAGCCAAAATGTCAAGTCAAGACACAGAGATAGTCAAAACCGCTTATGTATGTGCTTTTTTCTTTTTAAACATGGGAGTAACTATGAAAACGCTGTGCAATCTGTTTTGGCAATCAAATTTTTGATGGTTTATATTTCTACACTTTTGTACGAACGACCTGCGGGCTTTCAATAAAATAATTTATGTTTGTAAAAAAAACTTGTTTGTCTGTGGCGTGGCTAAGTGGTGAAGGGTGAGGTGTCAGTTGTTCCAGAGCTTTGAGAATGGGTTTTTAGTGGTGTGTATCCATGAGAGGGGGGTTGGAATGGGGGAAGGGGGTTGGCGTGGCATGGGTGGATGTGGCGAGTGATTGGTGGAACACCTGCACACACCTGCCAGGCTTTCCACCCGAGCTAACACTCCAGCAGTAACAGGCTCGCTGACACATGGACAGCACATGTGCGTGTCCGAGCAGGCGTGCAGGTGGACAGCACCAGGGGGGAGACAGAAAGGAAGGGAGTGAGAGGGAGATGGAGAGAGAGAGAGAGAGAGGGAGAGAGACCGAGAGAGAGAGGGAGAGATAGGATAGACAGGAAGTATGACGGCTGGGGAAAACTCCACACAAACCCATGCATCCAGCCAGACTGACAAAACTTTTTTAAAGAGAGGATAAAAAATAGAAGTGACACATCCGGCACAGAGAGAGAAAGAGAGAGAAAGAGAGAGGGGAATCCCAGCACACATAAGTCACTCAGCAAACCTGGACTGAGGCTGGAGGGTGTTTGTTTTCTTCTCCTCTCCTGAGGGGAGTTGAGCGTCTTTGGCTAAAACTCTGGCCTATCCTCCGCGCCCCGAATGACACGCTGAATCTACGCTGCCCTTGTGACCCGCAGGCTGACGCCAGTCAGTCTTGGCAGAGTAACGATGCACTTCCTCTGCAGTCGGTTTTGAGGCATGGAGCAATGGTGTTTTGGTTCAGGGGGCGGGTTGGGGAGGGGGGGGTGCTGGGGTTGGTCACAGGGCCCCTCAGAGGATGGAGCAGGGGGGGGGGGGGGGGGGGGGCTAAACTGTTTCATTTACCATGTAACCTAAACAGCAAACTCCTGGAATTGACTTGATGGTTGGACTGGAGAAAGGGGGGGGGGGGCATGGGAACAAAGGAGAATTCAACCTTCCCCCCCACTCCGCACTCCGCCCCCCCCTCTCCATCTCCCAGCCATGTGTGGGCTAACATTTTGGGGTGTTTGGCCATTTCAGGTTTGATGTGGTTGGCCTTCGGAGCAGACAGTGAGTCAGACCCTTCTGAGACATGTTTTCTGAGGGGGGAGGGGGGGGGGGGGGCAGTAAAGTCTCCTTGATCCCCCTGGTGATGGGGATCATGTTCTGGGGAGAACAGGGAAGGGGTGCGTGGGCGACCGCACAAAAGCATCTGCCTCTTCTGCACCCAAATGACACATATTTTCTCCCTCTTCTTTTGCCATTACCTAATTGAGAGCGTCACCCCCACACCCCCACAGACACACTCACCCCCACAGACACACTCACCCACACACACACACTCATTCAAACCCATACACAAGGATATGGCATTACTTACCTGCAGTCGTGTGCGATACGGTGTCCTTAATTGATGATGGGTCTGATGGGAGCTCTTTGTAATCTTCTATCTTTTCTTGTTTGCCCCAGTGGGGTGAGTGCCGGGTGCTGTGGCCATCATTCCAGAGGGCCTGTCGGCGACTTGTATTGTGTGTCTGTCACTAATGGCTGAGGAATGTGACATTAGTCAAGGCCAGCCTGCAAAAAAAATGGGCACATAAAACATGCACCGCGACACTGAGTGATCCTCGAGCCATGAGGAGCCTCCTACACTAACAAACCACCCAAAAATGTAACCCTCAACCATCCCCCCCCCACCCCCAACAGCCCCCCTCCCCTTCGGGCTAAATTGCAAGTCTTATGTTTCTTCACAGATAAATCTTATTCTGTCCGTCAGCTCATGAGCGCAAATTTGCGGAAAAAAACAGGTTAAAAGTTTTCAAGCTATGTTTAGGGAGACTTTTTTTCCGCTGACTGCACCACCAAGCACTCAACATTGCTCAAAAGTAATTACAGATGCTTCAGTGTATCTAGCAACTGGGCTATTTATTTATTATCTTGCTACGATACCAAAGCTGTCCCGCTCTCTCCTTTTTCTCCTTCTCCTCCTTTCTGTCCTTTCTTCACGAAAAGTTTCTCCATCTCTCTTTCATTTTTGTCAAGATTAGGTCCAACTTTATTGTCACTGCGAAGAGTACAGGTACCAGTCAGGGAAGTCCACTTCGCATGGGTGCAGGCATGCTGTGTTTGGTTGGGGTTTTGTTCTGTGTGTGTGTGTGTGTGTGTGTGTGTGTGTGTGTGTGTGTGTGTGTGTGTGTGTGTGTGTGTGTGTGTGTGTGTGTGTGTGTGTGTGTGTGTGTGTGTGTGTGTGTGTGTCGTGGTGGTGCAGAGTCAGTGTTGGGCTCGCCCCGAGTACAGCTCCAGGAGACAGACAATGGGAAGTCTCATCAGCGCTCACCTCCTTCCTTTCAGGCTGGGTCAGAGAGGACAGCACCAGGGAGCATCGGACCCCGGACCAGATTGGGCCCAGTCCTGGGCCAGGTCCGGTTGGAGCTGCTCCAGAGACGGTTTCTATCTGAGTGAGGAGGCCCTTCAGACCACTCTGTGGACCCACAGACAGGAAGCACAGACAGATTATGCTGACCTAGTTTGGAGTCGGGGGTAACTTTTCTTTTTTTTTCCCTTCTTTCTGCTTCTTTTTTCTCTTGTTTTTTTTTCAGTGACTTCTTCCCTCCTTGTGTTAGGTCTCCCTTTCCCTCTCTCTCTCTCTCTCTCTCTCTCTCTCCCCTTTTCTCATCTCTTCTCTGGGCTGTGCAGTGTGCATCTGTGTGCTCCCTCCGTCCGAGCCTTAGAGCCCAGACCTTGGGACACAGGAAACGGCCTGTCAGGCTCACATAAACACAAGCCATCCTGAGCGTCTGATAAAAGGCATCTGGGTGGGGATGCCAAGTAAGCAGGGGTTGTGTGTGTCTCTGTGTGTGTGTGTGTGTGTGTGTGTTCGGGTTGTGTGTTAGGGGTGATCTCAGGGGACTCTCTGATCCTCACCCCCCTCATGCTGTAGACTAAGCTGATGTGTTTGTGTGTGAGTGAGTGAGTGTGTGTGTCACACCACCAGCAGAAGCTATACCTCTGAAAAGAAAACTGTTGAGGAGCCATGGCATTCCGTGCCTGTATTTATTCTGTGGTCTTCTGAGCGTTGACTCACCGAGGATCAAATTTGAGCCAGGAGGGCTTTTCAGCAAGTCGTTTAAGGTTACAAATGGAATTACGGGCTACGGCGCTGGTGTCTCCGAGCTGTAAAGTTTTTCAGTGCTCGCTTATGCAACACCTGACCCTGCTCCTCACCTAAGGGGTCCTTACCTCTACCGAACTCGACCTCCAACTTTTCTCTTTTGTGTCACTCTGCACAGATAATCCTGCCTTTCAACACTGGTTTCCCCTCAATCCAGTGCTGCTCGTTCTTCTAAGTCCTCCATCTCCCTGATTACCACGCACAAACAAATTGTGCAGAACCCCCGGCGACTGGATTCACAGTTTTTCTCTTCTGTCTCTTCCTGTCTGACACACTGTACAGAACTGCTTTGCAGATCTTCAGCTGCACGTTGCTTGGAACAGCAGGCTCTAATGACACACAGATTCTACTGGACTGTGTTAGATGTCCACAAAGGCTTTTGGATGGCCTGTGTGTATGTGTGTGTAAGTCAGTGTGTGTATGTGTGTGTGTGTGTGTGTGTGTGTGTGTGTGTGTGTGTGTGTGTGTGTGTGTGTGTGTGTGTGTGTGTGTGTGTGTGTGTGTGTGTGTGTGTGTGTGTGTGTGTGTGTGTGTGTGGTGTGTGTGTGTGTGTGTGTGTTGGGGGATGATAGAATTGAAGAAACACAACAGCACTGGACACAGAGGCACAAGAGGGGGTCTCCACCTAAAGAGGTTGATGGGCGTCACGCTTGTGGTTTTATTGTATTTAGCAGATCCGCGACGCTGCTGACGACAAGCACATGTTGCAGCGAGGGGCTTTGATCAGCGGTATGTGTTGTGCTGTCCAGCCTCTGGGGGTCCCTGGACGCTATCAGCTGCGAGAGGGTTGACAACAAGCAGCGACTACACACAGGGAGAAGGCTCCATTCTCTTCCCCTCCCCGTTTCTCTCCTTCCCTCCCCCCTTCTTTATTTCCTCTCACTCTCTCTCTCTCTGTCATTCTCTCCTTCAACTTTGCTTCTCATCACAAATCAGGGTCTCAGACACACAAACCCCAATGTAAGGGCCAAAGACAGGAAATAGCCCCAGCGAGGAGCTGGTGGGGTGAACAGGGAGGGGGTTCAGGCCTCAGATGAGATCACACTCTCAGCTTTGTCCTGTGTTACACACACACACACACACACACACACACACACACACACACACACACACACACACACACACAGTCCCACAGTTCCCCCACTTCACAGCCCCGGGCCCCCAGCAGCAAGGCTGATCAGCTGATCAGCAGTGATACAAGCCAGGAAGTGATTTACAAGCATGAAGCACACACATACACAAATAAACACACACACACACACACACACACACTACATGTACACACAAAATATACAGTCACCTTTTTTGCAGTTAGTGTACTTTTTCACTCTACTGTATATACTTTCAAAAGGCTTCCCTGCAATCTCAAATAATGATGACCAGACTTCGCCAGCTCACAAGGTGCTTGGATGAGGTAATGTGTTGAATGGTGTAAATAATGCATTACATAATCCACCACATGGAGTTCAAGAGTGGTCAAAATTATAGACATTTACAGAACTGCTTTTTTTTAAGTGTTGCTGGAACCTTTAAGTTTATACCACGAGGAAACTGTCAGTTGAGGGTTGGCATCAGTCACCAAGCATGAGAAAGAGCTTGCAGGGCTGAAGGTAAGGCTCAGCACTGGGAAGCTCTGAGCACTGAATGCTTGCGGCCACTCAGCTGTGACGTGCCTGACAAGCATGTCGTGACGCGACGCAGAATTCGCAAGCAGGCCAGATGAGACACAGCAACAAAGTGAAAACAGGAGAGATAGGGGGTCGAAAGCA
>NC_137914.1:10032951-10035451 GCF_963457725.1 Sprattus sprattus
AAATCATTTGTTATGAAATTTAATGATCTGGTATATTATAAAATAATGCAAATAATGTATCGAGCTAAATCAAACCAACTCCCAGTCAGCATACAAAGGTTTTTCTCATTTCAAGAGACAAAATATAATCTCAGAGATGTCTGTAAATTTAGTGTACCAAATGCCAAAAAATTAATTAAAAGGAGATGTATATCTGTTGTTGGAATTTCATTATGGAATGATGCTAACATAATCTTAAGAAAGTGTAAGACATTCTTTGTTTTCAAAGGGATGGTAGCTAAAGCAATTTTTGAGGGCTACAAGTGTCCATAATGTATGCAGGATTTTGTGCTGTTTATTTGGGATCTTGCTTCATTGCTCTTCTTGTGACTAACTTTTTGGAGGCAATTCTTTTGTTTGTTTTTTATTTCCATTACATGTATTACTTGTAAAAAATAAAATAAAAATGCATATGTTGATGGGTAGCTTAAATTGGTCAAACAGGACAGGCTTAAATACAAGCATTATGCTTCAGCTTGTGCCTTTTCAGTCACTTTGAATGTATTATTATTTGTGTTGAACTTGTTTGTTGTTACTGTGTGTGACTGAATAAAAACATAATCAATATCAACTTACATTACCACTGCACACTCACAACCTTACAGATAATGTATTGTATAGCATTTGTATTCAGTATGATATGACAGCGCAAGATATATGGGGTATGAGTAGTTGTAACATTGGCAGCAATAGTTGGTCATTAGCGCAGATATGATACAGGTACAAGTCAAGTCAAGTCAAGTCAACTCTTTTATTGTCAGATACACAGAACAACAGAGTTGGACTGGGCACTGGAATGCTTAAGACAGGACACCATACCACACTACCATAGATACTAAACATAAATACACATATTAAACAGATACTAAACAGATAAACAATCTACATGAGCTAAACTGAACATGAGCTGGACTGAGAAAGTAGTGCAAACAGCAGTAAAAGTGAGCCAGTGAAGAGTAAAGTGGCAAGTGTAAAGTGAGGAGTGCATTATTGTTCATTTAGGAGTCTGATGGCCTTAGGGTAGAAACTGTTCTCCAGTCTGCGGGTGCGAGACCGGACACTTCGGAACCGCCTACCAGAAGGCAGCAGGGTGAACAGTCTGAAGGATGGGTGATGACAGTCTTTTAGGATCCTGCCAGCTCTTCGGAGGCATCTTTTAAGGTAGATGTCCTGAAGGGATGGGAGTTTCCTGCCGATGATGAACTCAACGGATCTGACCACACTGCGTAGGGCCTTACGGTCCATGGCTGTGCAGCTTCCAAACCACACTGAGATGCTAATAGTCAAGATGCTTTCTATAGTGCATCTATAGAAGTTGGTGAGGATGTCTGGATTCATGCCAAACTTCCTGAGTCTCCTCAGGAAGAAGAGGCGTTTTCGGGCAGCTTTGACCACCTTGTCAGTGTGGGCAGACCAGGTGAGATCATTGCTGATGTTGATATGATATAAGTACAATGCAACGGAATCTAACCAAAGGAACCATAGCAGAAGAGTGCAGAGTATTCTGCATAGTGGTAATATAAAAATAAATAGATGGGATGTATACAGTATGATATGACAGTACAAGATATATGGGGTATGAGCAGTAGTAACATTGGCAGCAATAGTTGGTCATTAGTGCAGATATGATACAGGTACAGGTGAAGGTAGCAATAGAGGTTATGAATGAGGTAAGACATGATAAGATATATAGGCCTAAGTACAATGAATATGAGGTAAGAGTCATGAGGCATGATATGACATAAATAGATATGAATACACTATAAAATGTTAAGTGGCTGAACAAAAAAAATACCAATTCAACACCCACAAGCTAGTTTACACAGCACCAGGTTACAACCATAGACATGTATACATGTCTATACATGTATACATGTCTATACATGTCTATGGTTACAACCATCAAGGCGGCTCCTGGCCTATTGTTTAGGTTGATGGGCCATCAGACCTGGTTCCTGGCTTTTTTGTGTCTTGGAACCAGAGCTCTTACACTCTGATTGTTTGTTTTTTAAATAAATGACATGAAATGACATTGCTTGAACGTGTAGCTATTTGTCTCTGTTTTGTTACCGACTTTCAACCACGAGAATGAGTAAAATCTTTAATAAGAGTCTCAACAACGTTTATAGGCTACGTGTAGCTATTAGTTTTGTCTTTGTGAGTCAACAACGTATATGTCTCATATGCGCCCGTCTCTGTGCAATTCTGTACCGACTTTCAACCACGAGAATGAGTAAAATCTTTAATAAGAGTCTCAACAACGTTTATAGGCTACGTGTAGCTATTTGTTTTGTCTTTGTGAGTCAACAACGTATATGTCTCATATGCGCCCGTCTCTGTGCAATTCAGATCGCGTGTCTTTGTGAGAATTGTCAACAACGTAGCCTATACTGTATGTCTCATATGCGCCATACTGTATGTCTCATATGCGCCCAAAGTGTCGACTCTCGCCCACTCGAAT